>NC_079329.1:25338285-25465785 GCF_029931775.1 Euleptes europaea
TCTATCGCATTATACCCTGCTGAGGCTCCTCCTCAACCCCACCCACCCCAGGCTCAAACCCCAGAATCTCCAGGTATTTCCCAAACCCAGGGTTGGCAGTCCTAGGCCACAGCGTTACATCACTTCAGCAGAAAACCCTGAAGTGATCTCATGTTTCTCTAGGAATCACTGGAAACTCTATGGTAAAATCATAGAATTTCCAGCGATCTGTAGAGAGGTGTAAGGTCACTTATTGGTTTTCTGCGGAACTGATGTAAGGCCATCACCTGACGGCAATTTGTTTTTTCTTCTGGCTGGCTGCTGAAGTGCCAGCATGCAACAGGAGCCGATGGAGGAAGATGTGCTGCCCCCAGCAGGCGAATGGGAAGCCCAGTTAGATGCATTATTGCATTATTGCATATGGAGGAGTGGCCAAGCTGAAGTATGGTGCCAAATCCATCTAGTGAGTCCATGGGGCTGGGGGAGATTTTAATTGGAGTTCTCAGATCACAAATTACTCACTTGTGCCACAACATACAGTAGCTCTGAGCACCCATGTAAAGCAATAAGAAAAATGGAGATTAATCTGTTCGGCACAAATAAAAGCATCTTTTGTGTGTTTGCTTCTGTGCTTATGTAAGCACGTACAACACACAGAGTTTATTATGTTCTTTTTAAAAGTATTTTTTATTTTTTTAAAATACAAACAGACATAACAACAACAAAAACAACACAATACAAACATTAAAAACTATAATATGCCAAAACAGGATTTCGTTGGGTGAACAAAATTTTGTTTTCCTCTTCTGGTCTATCTTATAGTATGCTGTTGTAAACTTGTAATATAGATACTGCTTTTTATTCAATTATTCATCTTATATAGGGTTGCCAGCCTCCAGGTAGCAGCTGGAGATCTCCTGCTATTACAACTAATCTTCAGCCAATAGAGATCAGCTCACCTGGAGAAAATGGTCACTTTGGCAATTGGACTCTATGGCATTGAAGTCCCTCCCCTCCCCAAACCCTGCCCTCCTCAGGCTCTGCCCACAAAACCTCCTGCTGGTGGCGAAGAAGGACCTGGCAACCCTAATCTTACGATATATGTGTTTTGCTTTTACATATTAGATATAGTCTACATTAAATCATATTAACTCATTTATAATTGCTAACAAACTTGTATGAGAATTTATTACGTTATTTATTTACTTCGTTTATACCTTGCTTTTCTCCTTGATAGGAACCTCAAGTGGCTTCTGTAAGATTCTGCAGTCATTCAGGAATACACAAAAAGTCTCTTACATCAACACAGAGTAACTTTATTCAGGAGAAACAAGGAGCACAAGGAAGGCCTATCCCAGTCCTTCATAGTAGTTCTCTGGCCAGTTTATCCATCTTGGAATAAAACCTGGGCTGGAACTCCTCCAGATTCTAGTGTCCTGGAAACAATTTATAACATTAATAGGGTTGCCAGGTCCCTCTTTGCCACTGGTGGGAGATTTTGGGGCCGGAGCTGAGGAGGGTGGGGTTTGGGGAAGGGAGGGACTTCCATGCCATAGAGTCCAATTGTCCAAGCGGCCATTTTCTCCAGGTGAACTGTTCTCTATCGGCTGGAGATCAGTTGTAATAGCAGGATATCTCCAGCTAGTACCTGCAGTTGGCAACCCTATCCATTTTCCTTATTGGGGTAGACAGCAGTCAGAGGAGGTGGTGGTGGTTTTGATTGGGAAAGTTGGGAGGGGGGAGAACTGCAGCCCTGATCCAATCAGCCCCCTCCCCAACAGCTGTTTTTCTAAGGTTACACTATGAATGCAGGGGATCGGATAATGGATGCAATACGTAGTTGGGTTCTGAGTCTGACAACGAGGTATTAAATGACACCTTAAAGGGTATTGGAAAGTTCTGAATAGTTTAATGTTCTGAATATTTTCATGCCACCAAGGTATTTTCCCGTTGCTGCTGTGGCTGCTAATGCATCAGAGCTGCAATTGGAACTTCCACACAGCACGCTTCCCCTTGAGTTTTTTTTTTTAATCAGTGATTAAATAACATTATATTGTTATACCAATATAAGTATCCGGTTTTCTGGATTCTCAGCTTTTTTAAAAAGTAACTCCCCAGCTTCTTTCCTTGTAGTGACATGCTTCCTCCCACCCTCATATCTTCAAACTAAAAAGGGCTAGAGACTTAATGGTTGTTTTAAATGAAAGCCAAGAATTTGGGGAACCTGATTCACTTATCAGTTCAACGGTATATTGATATAACACTGTTCTCATGCCAATTGGAAGTAGGAGAAAACCCCACTTTTCAAAAGCATTGAACGCACAGACAACCCATGTGCAAACACAGGCCCCCTTTTTTTGCCGTCAAGTCACATCTGACTTATGGTGATTGCTGGTGGGGTTTTCAAGGCAAAAGACATTCCGAAGGGGTTCGCCATTGCCTGCCTCCACGTCACTGCCCGGGTATTCCTTGAAGGTCTCCCATCCAAACACTGGCCAGGGTCGAGGTTGAGAGTGTGTGACTGGCCCGAGGTCACCCAGCAAGAATCTATGGCAGAGTGGGGATTCGAACCTGGGTTGCCCAGATCCTAGTCCGACTATAGGAGCCCCGTGGCACAGAGTGGTAAGCTGCAGTACTGCGGTCCAGGCTCTGCTCACGACCTGAGTTCGATCCCAACGGAAGTCGGTTTCAGATAGCCGGCTCAAGGTTGATTCAGCCTTCCATCCTTCCGAGGCCGGTAAAATGAGTACCCAGCTTGCTGGGGTTAAAGGGAAGATGACTTGGGAAGGCACTGGCAAACCACCCCATAAACAAAAGTCTGCCTAGTAAACGTTGGAATGTGACGTCACTCCATGGGTCAGAAATGACCCGGTGCTTGCACAGGGGACCTTTACCTTTACCTTACCTAGTCCGACTGTATGTGTGTGTGTGTGTTTATGCATTCTTTCATATACTTTATTTGTGTTTTATGTCAAATAAAGGTGTGATTTGATTTGATACTTTATTTGTAGAACTTAGCTTAATTGGAGACAGCAGCCGATTGTCCAACGATCAGTTCCCTGTTCATGAATAGTTCAGGTTGCTTTTCAGGTGTTCAAATTGGACAGTACAACTGGTGGTGTTCCTTAGATGCACATTTTCACAGAGCCCGATAGCAGTCCTACTTTCCTTCCTCCCTCACAGACCTGTTGCTTCTGCATGCCATTCAACAAACAAAAGTATAAATAATCAGCGAACCAGTGATTAGAAATAAACACTCGTTTTAAAAAGGCTTAGCGTTTGGGTTGAAGACCATCTTATTGACATTATTGGCACGTGCACAGGTTCGTAAGGAGCCCTGTGGCGCAGAATGGTAAGCTGCAGCGCTGCAGTCCAAGCTCTGCTCATGACCTAAGTTAGATCCCGATGGAAGTTGGTTTCAGGTAGCCAGCTCAAGATTGATTCAGCCTTCCATCCTTCTGAGGTCGGTAAAATGAGCACCCAGCTTGCTGGGGGTAAAGTGTAGACCAGGGGTATCAAACATATGGCCGTGGGCTGGATCTGGACCCTTGAGATCTCTTATCCAGCCCACTAGCCAAACAATGCAGCCACATCCCTCGCTCCTGATCTGGGCTGGCGAGGCTTGTCCTGGCCCGACCAAGTAACATTTATGTCATATCCAGCTCTTATAACAAACAAGTTTGAAACCCCTGGTATAGACAACTGGGGAAGGCAATGGCAAATTACCCAGTAAATATAGTCTGCCTAGTCAACGTCATGATATGTCACCCCATGGGTCAGTAATGACCTGGTGCTTGCACAGGGGACTACCTTTACCTACAGTTTCATACAGCCTTCTCATGTCATTGAATAACCTGACCCAAGAATCCATGACCCTGCTTTGAATCATCTTACCTACCAGCTGAGCCAGCATGGTGTAGTAGTTAAGAGCAGTGGTTTGGAGCGGTGGACTCTTATCTGGAGAACCTCTAGCTTGCCACTCCAGGCTGCTCAGGTGTGTGTGTGGGGGAGGGCTGAGAAGGGAAGGGAGATGGTGTCCATTACTCCTCTCCCCTCTTCCTCTGAGACCATTTGAACTGGGGCCAGAGGGAGTCCAACGGAGGGGGGCAGGAATCCCCCTCAGATGGCCAGGAACAAGCTGAACCAAGTAACCCACTTTCATGGTGGTCAAGGTCTGAGCCAACCTAAGCTGGTTCGAAGAAGCGTGGGGTAAACATTTACTAGATAGATGGGTTATGCTACAGTTCCTTTTGGATCCAATGTGGTGTAGTGGTTAAGAGCGGTGGTTTGGAGTGGTGGACTCTAATCTGGAGAACCCGGTTTGATTCCCCACTCCTCCACATGAAGCCAGCTGGGTGACCTTGGTCTAGTCACAGTCCTCCTAGAGCGCTCTCAGCCCCACCTACCTCACAAGGTGTGTTGTGGGGAGAGGAAGGGAAGGTGATTGTAAATCAGTTTAATTCTTCCTTAAGTGGCAGAGAAAGTTGGCATATAAAAACCACCACCTCCTCCTCCATCATGTCGTCGTCTTCGTCATCTTCGTCTTCTTCTTCGTCGTCGTCGTGAACTGGCTCCCCCTGCCAGGCAAGCAAATGAGACTTTAACACCCTAAGGAAGCAAAGCTTCACCACCATACCTACTGTGGAGCTGCAAGGCCATTCAATAGCCATTTGAGGGGATCAACAGACAAGCAAACAGGTCAGCCAATAATCACGGATTATTGGGGCTGCTGTGCAATGTATGTTCATTACTGAAAGTGTTTACTGTGAAATTCATGGCGTCTTTAGGTGTACTGTGATTCAGAGATGCGGGTCGTTGGATTTCAAATGGATCTGATCTTCACCCATTCCATAGTAGGGTTCTTAAACAGGTTTTTAAAAATCGCAACATTTCCCAAAGCAGATTATCATAGAACTATTTAGTAATAGCCCCCAGTTTTATTGAGCATTACTCTGATATGGAAGGAGTTATTTATCTCTCTGTGTATTTGTGTTTTAAATGGTGTTACTACGATAAAGACATCATCTCGAGAAGGAGTTTATTTCTCTCTAGACTTCTCTGGCTGCCAAATGGTGCCTCAAAAAACTCCACTGAGCTGAATTAACACCACTAAAGGGGGAGATTAGAAGGCACTTTAAAAGGGCTCCTGGGGAACTTTTTTCAAGCTAATCTGTCTGCACCCTTGACATAATATAAAGATCCTAAATAATTTGAGTGCTGTAAAGTCATAAATGCGGCCTGTCTTGGCTTTTAAATTAACAAGAATGTTATTTACTTCTGGGTGATTGGATACAGTACAGTAACTGCCAAGCCATTTCCATTAATTTAAGTGCAGGTTCTTTTTATTAAAAAGAGGAGAAAAAATTACTGGCCTTTATCCAGGGAACCACAGGAGCATCACAAGAGCTGCATGAATGCAGCTGCACCTGTGGATAATCCTTGCCCAGTGCATGGAGATTCTTTTTGGCAAGGCGCCGCCCGGATCATAACGTAAGAAAGGCCCTGCTGGATCAGACCAAGGCCTATCAAGTCCAGCAGTCCGTTCACACAGTGGCCAACCAGGTGCCTCTAGGAAGCCCACAAACAAGACGACTGCAGCAGCACCATCCTGCCTGTGTTCCACAGCACCTAAGATAATAGGCATGCTCCTCTGATACTAGAGAGAATAGGTATGTGATGTAGGCTAGGCTGAGGGTATAGGACTGGCCCAAGGTCATCCAGCCAGCTTTCGTGGCAGAATGGGGATTTGAACTTGATTCTCCCAGTCTGACACATTAACCCTGTAAATGAAACTGGAAACTCTGGTGGCGGGGGGGAGAAGAACTGCATCCCTGATCCAATCGGCCCCCCACAGCTGTTTTTCTAAGGTTAATACGTAGTTGGGTTCTGAGTCTGACAACGAGGTATTAAATGACACATTAATCAAACGTTTTTGGAAAGTTCTGAATAATTTAATGTTTTGAATATTTTCACGCCACCAAGGTGTTTTCCACATTGGGACAGGCTTGTATAGTTTTCCCGTTTTCACTTCTTGCATAAGCAATCATATATCCGTAACTTCCTCTTAAGAGTGATTGAAGTTTTGGAGGAGAAGGAAAAGACCGAGGAAGGAGAATGACATCTCAAAAATCACTACTGTATGTGTGTGTGTTAGATGCCATCAAGTCGCTTCCAACTTATGGTGACCTGGTGTATTAATTACCTCCCAGATGCCCTATCGTTGACAGCCTTGCTCCTGTCTTACAGACTGAAGTTTCCTGTACTGAGTCAATCCATCTCATGTTGGGTCTTCCTCTTTTCCTGCTGCCTTCAACTTTTCTTAGCATTATTGTCTTTACCAATGACTTTTGTCTTCTCTTTATGCAAACAAAGTACGACAGCTGTCATGACAATAGCCTCCGTTTAGTCATTTTAGCTTCTAGCTTTCAGGCTAGAGATGTTTGGCCCCCAGTGGCCATACTTTAGAGCAGGAGCCCCCAACCTTTTTGAGCCTGCGGGCACCTTTGGAATTCTGACACAAGGCAGTGGGCACAATCACAAAATGGCTGCCACATAGAGTTGCCAACCTCCAGGTACTAGCTGGAGATCTTCTGCTGTTACAACTGATCTCCAGCCGGTAGAGATCAGCTCACCTGGAGAAAATGGCCGCTTTGGCAATTGGACTCTAGGACATTGAAGTCCCTCCCCTCCCCAAACCCCGCCCTACTCAGGCTCCGCCCCCCCCAAATCTCCCGCCAATAGCGAAGAGGGGCTTGGCAACCCTACTGCCACAGGAGGTGGACCAAATCACGAAACGGCCACCGCAGCAGGCACAGCCAACCACAGAACGTCAGGGAGCGAGGTGATATGCATCTCTAATAGTACCGCTTCAACATGTTAGCCAGGGGCTCTGTTTAACAGGATTCCTTTTAATCTGCACAGCCAATCAGAAACCCAGCCCCACCCACTTTCTAAAAGCACTTGGTGGGCACAAGGAAAGGTGTCGGTGGGCACCATGTCGCCTATGGGCCCCACACTGGGGACCCCTGCTTTAGAGTGATCCCCACCATACTTTTGCCATCCATACTACTACGGATGTAATTTTTCTATGGCCCAACAAGGTGGCTACAATTTTTGTTTCTGAAGCATCTTTAGCACGTACGTGTGGAGAAACTGGATAGGCAAACCAGGTGATAACAGAAACAGTCTGCAGCATGTCTCAAAACTCTGCATGGGGGGGCTTATTTTTGAGTTTGGAGAATTCGGATGGGGAAAATGTGCATCTAGAGCAGTGGTTCCCAAAGTGGGCAGTACCACCCCCGGGGGGGGGGGATCACCTAGGGAGGCACTAAGAAGCAAGCTCTGGCACCATGCTGGCAAATTTGGTGGAAACTATCAGAATTTCCCCCCCCAGTCTTCGAAGAGCTGGTACCACTGGATCAAGTTCATCAGTTTTGTTGAATAAGTTTAATTTAATTGTTACTGTTTTGAAATTGTATTGTCATTATCTTCTTTAGTGAATCAAGCAAACCCCTATTTTGAATAATGCTTTTTATAGGTTAGGGTAGGGGGCACTGGGGTTGAGTTTGTGGAACCAAGGGGAAGGTGGCGAGAAAAGTTTGGGAACCTCTGATCTAGAGAGAGGCAAATCCAAGGCAAAACCTCCCATGCACAAATGGCCTCTGAATGCTGGGGAAATATTTGCTGTCATCATAGGAATCACTAGGAACCGATAACCTTGAATAGCTGGTTCAAAGATGATCTTTATTCCTGAGGACAGTTGAAACTGTTTTGTGTAGCTGGGCAAAATATTGTGTGAGATGGGCCTTGTAAGCCTTCTCCCCCCTCCTTTTTTCTTTTTTTAAAGCTCAAGCAGGTTTGTTTTTCTGAACCAGGAGAAGCCCTGCAAGAGAAATTAAACTGATCTTGGGGCTCCCTCTAGTGTTGGCTTGTTGTAAAATATGCAAAGTCGAGTCGGCTCTACAGAATTGCCACAAGATGAGAAAGATATCAGCCTTAATACGGCAGAGAGCACAAAGAGAATCCCATTGATCATCGGATGCCCATGCTCCTTGGCAACGTCATGGGAAATGAACTGTGCAGATGACTAGAAGCCTTACAGTGCAATGCTAAACACAGTTACATTCTTCGAAATCCATTGGAGTCAATGGGCTTATAAGGGTGCGACTCTGCTCCGGATTGCACGGTTAGCTATTTTAACCACGTCCATTATGAATTATCAGAATGATGCCCTTTCTGCTCTGGGATGAAGATAATTTGTTAACATATGAGGGGGGCTGTGGCTCAGTTTGCAGAGCATCTGCTTGGCATGCAGAAGCAGGTCCCAGGTTCAATCCTCGACATCTCCAGTTAAAGGGACTAGGCAAGGAGGTGATGTGAAAGACCTCTATCTGAGACCCTGGATAGCTGCTGCCAGTCTGAGTAGACAATGCTGACTTTGATGGACCAAGGGTCTGATTCAGTATAAGGCAGCTTCATGTGTTCAAGAATGAGATCACAGGCAGGAAAACAGTGCCTCTTCTGAAATTGATCTTCCTCCTGAATTACTTGTTTCACTCTGCTTCATGTGGAGGGTGGGGAACTGTTGAATGTTCAGAAAGCACTCAACTTCAAGTCGGCGGTCAAAAACCGGAAGTGGTGGATTTTGTCACTCAAGCCAAGCCTTTCATTAGTGCCTTGTGAGTAGCTCTTGACCAAAGTTATCACCCTGTTCCATATGTACATAACGTGGACCAAAAAACAAACAAACAAAAAGCTACCATACCTTTAATTAAAATGAAGTAGAATATTTGTACGGACCAGACACTTTGCCAAACCTAGTCCGCATGCTGTTATTTAGCCATCGCAACTGAAATTGGACATAGCATCAAAACTATGACCTTAAGCAGATGATGAGAGGGAGGGCATCTTGGCCATCTTCTGGGCATGGAGTAGGGAATCACTGGGTGTGTGTGTGGGGGGGGGGAGGTAGTTGTGAATTTCCTGCATTGTGCAAGGGGTTGGACTAGATGACCCTGGTGGTCCCTTCCAACTCTATGATTCTATGGAACTCTCTCCCCATAGATATTCCCTTCTGTCACTGTTTTCCCCCAATGGATGAAGCCTTTTTTGTTTCATCTGGTGTTTCCTCAACTATCCCTCCTTCCTGCCCTATGTTTTAACTACTGTTTTTCTGTGCTTTTATATATGTATATATTAGTTCTGGCTTTAATTATTTTTATGATGTGTTTTTTAATTGCTTGTAACTTTTAGCTATCTTGGTGGCCCTGATTGGACAGAAAAGCGAAGTATAAATTTTGTAAATAAAGATGACATTCCCAAAATGCTTTGTTTTGAGAAAACAGTGGGATAAATCTATGCGATGCTACCTTGAACACCTTTGAGGCTGAGCAAGTTTATAGGCAGAGTGTTTTTGTTCATTACCGCTCCATCCCTTATCAATCTGTATACACACGAAGCTGCCTTCTACTAAATCAGACCTTTGGTCTATCAAGGTCAGTATTGTCTGCTCTGATTGGCAGCAGCTCTCCAAGATCTCAGAAATAAGTATTTCGCATCACCTATCGATCAATCTCAGTTGTTCCATTCTTGAGCCAGGTAAGTGAATGGGTGGTTGCTGGACAACTCCAGGCTTTCCCAAATGAGGCAAATTGTTTAGATGCCTTCCAGTCTGAGTTTAGGCCAGTTATGGGACTGAAACAGCCATGGTTGCCTTGGTTGAATGACTTGCACCAGGAGATGGACAGAGGGAGTATGATTTCTTTATTCTGCTGAACCTCTCAATGGCTTTCAATACCATCCACCACTTCTGGACCACCTATCTGGGCTGGTATTGGGAGGCACCATTCAGGGATGGTTCCATCCTACCTGGAGAGTAGGTTTCAGAAGATGGTGCTGGGGGACTGCTGCTCATCCCCTTGGCCTATGGCCCACAAGGTTTCATCTTGTCCCCTATGCTCTTTAACATCTACCAGCGTGGTGTAGTGGTTAAGAGCGGTGGTTTGGAGCAGTGGACTCTGATCTGGAGAACCGGGTTTGATTCCCCACTCCTCCACATGAGCAGCAGATGCTAATCTGGCGAACTGGATTTGTTTCCCCACTCCTCCACATGAAGCCAGGTGGGTGGCCTTGGGCTAGTCATACTCCCTCAGCCCCACCTACCTCACAGGGTGTCTGTTGTGGGGAGGGGAGGGGAAGGGAAGGTGATTTGAAGGGAGTCTATAGAAACCTTGAACCAGTACCTGAAGGCATTTTTGGAATGGATGGGAGCTAAGAAGCTGAAGCTTGATTCCAGCAAGACAGAAGAGCCACGGGTATGCAGGGGGAAGGGTCTGACCTGGGATTTAAGTTGTCACCCATTCTGTATGGAGCTGCACTACCTTTGAAAGAACAGGTCCGTAGCCCATGGGTGCTCTTGGACCCAAGCCTACTGCTAGATAAGCAGATGGCAGATGTGGGGCGGAGTGCCTTTTACCAGCTTCAACTGTTAGCCAGCTGCAGCCTTTCCTGGGCAAGAGAGATCTGGCTACTGTGGCACAAGCTCTGGTTACATCTAGGTTAGATTACTGCAGTGCGCTCCATGTGGGGCTGCCCTTGAGAAGTGTTTGGAAACTTCTCTCGGGACAGAATGCTGCAGCCAGGAAGTTGACTGGGGTGGGCCACAGAGACTGGGGTGGGCCATGGGGATACAGGAGGTCTAGGATCAAAAGTCCTGCTCAGCCATAAAGGTCGCTGGGTGGCCTTAGGACAGGCGCTCCAACTTCTCTTGTAGGTTGTTTTGCAGGAAAATAATTTGATAACCCCCAATGTGCATTAGAGGAAGGGCAGAATTCAACCGTAATTAATAAATAGTGATTATTGCACAAATCAATTTAAAAATGTACAACACCACTTCAGGCACTGGTCCAGAAGAATCCAGGCAGGGGTATTGAAAGAGGATTTGGAACAAGATCTTCATGTCCCCCCACCCTGGACAGATCTCTTTCTTTCTTCAATTAGCTGGTCAAATTAATTAGGCTGATGGTGAGGTTTCTATGTTAGGTGGTCAGTTTAGGTGACACTAAGGGGGGCAGCTTGGTAGATGGACAGGATCTGACCTGCACAAATTCTCCTGTACGTCAGCCATCGAAATGAACGTTGCTCCCTTTTTCAGTCCTGGTTCCGCAGGAGAACAATCCTCCATATTGATTAGTGGACAGAAGTGCCATTTGGATCTTTCTCTTCAAGTACCAAGACACTTTGGGCCCTGGTCCATAATTCTCCCAGAGACTCAACTAGCACCATCTACATTCCTTTTGACTGTTGTTTCCTGGTTTCCACTGCATTCCAGTGGGGCAAGCCATTAGAACTGGATCCTTCTTCAAGAAAATGTCTTTTGACCATCAAGGTCAAATGTCTTAAATCAAGAACATCCCTCTCATCAATAGGGAGCTTCTCTGGCTTCTCTTCCCTCTCTCGGGTCTTTCTTAAAAGAAAAAATATTTTTTAAATGGCCTCAGTTTCCTTGGGGCTACGATTAGGTAGGATGAGCAAGGGGAGGGTGGGTGCCTTAGATTTTCCGGAAATGGGATAAGCTTCACAAAAGTCCCATAGAACTTAATCTAGGGACTTGTGATCTAACATGCACTTCCGCACAAACTGAGCCTTTTCTTCTTTTTTCCTTCAGCCTACAATCCTGGTGTTTATACAGCAGAGATAGTAAAATAAAGGAGGGGGAAAGAAGTGGCCCAAGTTTAGCTCTTGCTTGAGCACAACAGAGCAAAGGAGGGGGGAAAGTTTTCTTCAGAGATGTATGAGACTTTGACAATGCACAGGGGGGGAAACCCCATAAAACCTTTTGAGGGGGAAGTCTGGAGACCAAGGAGAGAAGAGCTTACGATCTCCTCTCTTTAAAGTTGTCCTTGTTTTGTGTCTGGGTGAGTAGGTTTGTGTGTGAATGAGTTTCCGGTCTTTTCTTTCTTCCCCCTCAAACCAGCTAATTCAACTTTTTTTTTTTTTTTTTTAAAAAGAAGAACAAGACTTTTATGGAACCTCTTTTGTGGCATTTTTTTTGGGGGGGGAGCAGGCATTCTCCTTTCCTTGCTTGCTTTTTAAAAATGGAATGGATCAACCAGTAGCCACTCTTATTCTAGAGATGCCCTTGCATTTTGGGACCATACCCTTCACCACCATTCCCAAAGCCACATTTCCAGATGTCTCGAGGATGAAATCCCTGCTGTGTGGGCTAGTCAGAATATCATTTCTCTATCTCCACCTCTCCCTGACAAATCTGTTCTACTCAACAGTGAAGCAAAATTCAAGAACAGAAAACTGGAACCTCCTCTGCAGTTTCATCCTTTCAAGGTTTGGGGGTGGGGGAGGGAATGCTGAAACGCGTATATCAGATCTAACTTTTAAAGCACTGCAGTAATTTTGTCTGAAGGTTTTATAAAATAATACCCTGCCTTTATTGCATCCATAGTGGAGGGTCAGTGAAGGAGGGAATATCTGTGAATGAAACTGGGAAGCATCTTAAATGCATGGGAGGTTTTTGTCTTGGATTTGCCACTCTCTAAATGCACATTTTCCCCAGCCAAATTCTCAAAACTAAAAAAATAAGCCCCCACGCAGAGTTTTGAGATTCAGATAGAGAGCAGCAAATCCAAGGCAAAACCCCCCATGCGTTTTCACCCTAAGTTCCTAGGTGCAAAAATGTAATATTGCGCTGCGCCTGTTTCACTCAACATGTACTAGCCAAATTTGAGGAGGAACCCAAAAGGCAAGTTCGTTTCCCCCTCCCCCCTTTTTTTAAACAAAAGGGTGGGTAACTAATTTCGGAGACAAAAAGGGTTTGGTAAAAGAGGGATGTCTGTCTATATTGTGCATGTGTACATGGATATATCAAGAAATAATGCTCTTTGTTTAACAATATACAAATGTACTTCATTGCAAGGCCAGGGTTTTATAAAATGTCTTATAGCAGCCAAATATTAACTCTATCAGAATGATTAGATTTCCTCTATCTGATTTTGACAGGGGCTTTGCTTCTAAGAGCAAAATAACCGAGAAAGAAGGAAAGTAAGGGCCAAGGTGGGAGAGGATCAAATGAATGCTGGTGTACTGATAATGTTCTAGTGGGACTTGTCCAGATTCTGGTTTGGAAATTGCTCCAAATAGTCAACTCTGTGGGCCCAGTGATTTAAACAAATGTTAAGTGCGTGAACAAGACGCCTGTTGCCTTGCGCACGCATTGGCGGATGCAAGAGCGGAGAGAGAACGGCAATTTTAGGAAGAGGCATCGAAACATGTCAGTCCCTTGTCTTCCCTTCTGCAATTTCTGATTTTGGGGCATGATCCTCCGAGAAGGTCTCCTGTGCAAGTCCATTCGGAATCAATGAACACAGCCCTTCTCTTGCTTCACTCTGTTTCATTTCGGTGGGAGCTT
Organism: Euleptes europaea; assembly: GCF_029931775.1. NCBI lineage: Eukaryota > Metazoa > Chordata > Lepidosauria > Squamata > Sphaerodactylidae > Euleptes > Euleptes europaea. The sequence continues at coordinate 25,351,688 of NC_079329.1, forward strand.
GCAGAGGAGAATCCTCCCATCCTGCTCTTGAACCAAAATGGGTCTTATGCATGGGAGGTTTTGCCTTGGATTTGCCGCTCTCTAGATGCATATTTTCCCCAACGGAATTCTCAAAACTCTGCATGGGGGCTTATGGTTCAGTTTTGAGAATTTGGATGGGGAAAATCTGCATCTAGAGAGTGACAAATCCAAGGCAAAACCTCCCATGCATAAAGGGTGTCTCTATCGGCAGCCCCTTCTAGAGAAATATCGGGGTTTTTTTGCTCAGCAACTGAAATCTGGCACTGGGAGATTGCATAGGAGATGCTCAATGTTCTTAAATGTCTCGTGTGTCTTATTCTATTTCATAACGAAGGCTGAAATCCTAAAGCCGCTTCCTTGGAAGCAAATTAAATCGCACATAGGTTTAGGATTGGGGGAGGGGTGTGTGTGGACGGAATGCAAACCCAACCCCGTCCAAACCTGCCACCACCGAACCACACCGTACCTTATATACAGGAAGGAGCGCCGAATTTAGAAACTTTCCTTCCAATCCGGGGAAGATAGCTGGCTTAATTTTTGTTAATGGGTGATCCCCAGAGAAAACAAAGAAACGTTCTCATGGATTCTTGCATCAACTGATGTCTTTGAACTTTCTGTGCTTTTGACCTTTAATTGTTCTTACTGTTAAATCGGGTTAGTGGCCGGGCCCAGGTACTTCGCTCTTCATTTCAGTTGGGGTAAACCAGAGAAAACGCCACCCTAGCTTTATCCTCTTTTGACTAGCGGCTAGCCGGTCGCTGGAGGTTTTCCATCCGTCCGGTGGGTCCCAAGAAAGCCGAAGAAGGACCTGAAGAGAAGCTTCGCTTTAAAGAAAGGCGTTGAGCAGGAGCACCACCGTGGGGGTTTCTTTGGATGGAGCTTGCGCAGGAGAACTTCCCGCTGAAGGATGGGTGGGGGCAAGGCGTGATCTGGGATTTCCCATCCCTTTCCGACCTTGAATTGAAGTCGGATTGGGGCGGGGGGGGGGAAAGAGAGAAGCAGGCCTAGTTCAAGACATGCCCCCGCCTGAAAAGAAAAATGCCCACGGAGGAAATCTGCAACTACACTGGACAATTTGCTGGCTTTTAACGTTGCCCAGGATCTGCTTTCTAGCTTTACCATCCCACTAAAAATTACCAACTAAAATATCACATAGTAATATAAAGCAACAATTTTCATACTTGGGCAGACTCTTCCACCTCAATTCGTTTCGTTTTTCTTGTCTGTTTTTCCTTCTGGTGCTTTAGTAGATCCCAATAAAGGTATATTACCCTATTGACTATTAAATGGTCGGGCAGCCCGTTTTTGAACTGAATGTGATTCTCCCCGGGCTCCAGTTGAGGCAAGTGTTATACTTATTTGTAGCCCAGTTCAGCTATATCTAAGTCTTCTAGGCATTTGAGGATACATCCCGTTTCTTATCCCCCTCTGTAGTCCTGGTTTAGAAAACCTTCCCGCTAGATCTCTGTAAAAGCAAGTCTTATCGGCCACAATATAACTGGCTCCCCCCATCCCTCTAAAAGTTTGCCTAGAATCGGCAAGTAAAGTTTTTCTCATGAGGTTGCTGGAAAGTTCTCCAGAGGTTCAAGACTGTCTACCAAAGGACTGGCTGCATGTGCATGGTTACAAAAATGGTTTTCTCAAGGCGTAGACAGTGGAAGGACAGCATGACCAAGCTATGGAATTGTGATCCGACCTCAGAGTACGCTTCCCAAAAGGTTTACTATTCATGGAGTTTCTCAATAGGCCGCCCATGTTTTTGGCCTGATAGCAAGGAAACCTTTATAAAGAGTGCCTGCAATCTCTTTACACACATTTGTGGATGCTGCTTTAGGTGTGTGTGTATCTTGTTGTGCACAATCCTCAGGTAGATGCTCTTTGTACTGTTGGGTACATGCTCTTCGGTGTAATCCTAAAAGCACTTTCATTGGATTAAGGCTCATGAACCAGCCCTGAGTAGAACCGTGTATAGATCATCGCAGGATTTTTCTCGTTGTGGCCTTCTCCTGCATATCGGTATGTGTCGCGGTCCGCACGTGGCAGGCTAGCAAACCCGTCCCTACCTGTGTTGAGAGAACCGTGGTTGAAATGTTTTTAAGGTGGTGACTCGATCCATTCACAGCTCTCCATTTCCTCCCAACTCTCGTTTCCAGTTCGATGTTGATCATATATATTGATGGCGATCTGGCTCAGCTTTTTGCAGAACAAAGAAACCAGGGAACCAAACGAGGTGTCGGGGCTCCGTTAATTAAACTGCAAATAACTAGGTCTTGCTGGGAGCATTCAGGTTCTAAAAGCCCTCTAGAGACAAAAGAGTGGGTATATATATATTCATTGTCCTGTCTCTAGAGGGCTTTTTATAACTTGGATCTTCCCAGGTTCTGTGTATACACACAGAGAGAGTGTGAGAGAGGATGAATTAATGAATGAGAATGTGGGTTAAATATAGCAATAGTTAATCCGGAATTTTAGAAAAATGTTAGGCAAAGCCCAGTCGAAATCAGGCAGGTACTCTGTGGTGTCGTCTGGCGGTGGAAGCGTGTGGTCCTGGCCTCTTAAAACCAATCCCGTCTCTTAAGGCCAGGTCAAGCTCTCTCTCTCTGCTCACCCGAGGCACATAACACCGCCCATAGGTGCGACTTCAGTGTCACCGGTTACGAATTCCCTCCACCACCCCCCCCGCCCTCCACCCCAAGTGGGCTTTAAATCGCGTCCTGCATTCCTCCAACGATTCCCTCTTCTCTGCGGCTGCATGATTCATCTGGCCACGAAAGGCTCCTCGGCGCTTCCAGGCCGGAGGGCAGGAGGACTCGGACGCCTGCTGGCCTGAAGCCCAAGGGGGGGGTCTCTCTCGTCCCCAACGGACCGCGTGGTTCCTTGTGCGCCTTCGGAACCGAGCCCAGGGGATGCCCGCGGAGTTCCCGTTGCGCAAACTGAAGAGTTGCTTCCTGGCGTTAAAAAACAGGCCGAGGACCCCCCCCCCCCCATGCCAGCGAGAGAGACCCTCTTTCTGCCGAATCCCCCCTTCCTCGGCCTTCTCTCTGTAACTAGCGACCCCCCCCTCCTCGCGCAGGCGAAATGGAAAACCCTAACAGTGAGCCAATTGTTATGACGAGCAGGATTCGAACGAGGATCGTGTGAAATGTATTATTATGAATTATCATTCGCACTTGCCACGATTTAAGGGCTTTTCATTAAAGACGCATGATCTGTCGGATGGGGAGGGAGGAGGGGGTGAACGGGAACCTACAGATGTCTGGGCCGAAGATTTCTTTCTTTAAAAAAAAAAAAAAAAAAAAAACCCTCTGCAAACCACTAAAGTTTGCCATTAAAATTGACACCAGGGGATGTCCATAGAAGCCATGTCCATCTGGGATTGGCTAGCCCGCCGGAAGTGGCTCGGCCGACGCATTTTCTAACAGATAAGTCCATTGCCAGAGCCTTTCCCCCTTCAACAGTCTCCCTCTCCCCCACGCACACGATAGAGAGTCGGTCGGTATATGCATTCCCCCCCAAGCTTTTGCCTGGAGGGGTTTTTTTTAATCCTCGCAGCGTTTCTGCGACTCCCCCCCCCCCCAATATTAATAACTGGCTTTTGGTCTGCTCCCCACTCCCGATCTCCCTTCAACTTGAGGTTGGGGCTGGTGGTTCTATGGGGCAGGGACATGGATAGCCACCAGTCCGGGCTGCGCTTCCTTCCGCCCCCTTTCCACCACCCGGGCTGGAGAAGCCACCCTCACCATGAATTCCTTGCGCCCAAGCTCACGTCTTCGTGCCTGTACGCGTCGAGGCGCAAAGAACAGGCGCCTTCTTGCCTGGAGTTCGAGGCGGGCAAATTTCCTCCGGCCCCCCAGCCAGACGTTTCGCCTCTCCCCGGGCTGGAGATGAAAGAACCGCCTTTCTCGGTTCGCCAAGGAGGACCTCCCCCGCCAAACCTCGCCTCCCGGGCCCTTCCGCAGCCTGGGTTAACCATCTTCTCGCCGCCGCCACCTTGCGAAGAATTGACTTCCGCCGCTCCTAACGGGAATCTACTCGGAGGTAGCCCTTCGCCTTCGGACTTTGCCGAGAAAAGAAATTACGAGGCGTCGATCCTACTGAAACCGAGGTACGGACCAGGAGGGAGCAAAGGAAGACCAGAAGAGGAGGAGGAGGAGGAAGAAGAGGAAGAGAAAAATGTCTTGCCCAAAGCTCCATCACTAGACCTACCTCAACGCGATAAAACTTCACAAGGTGGGTAACCTGGGGAGAAAGATAACCTACAAAAACCAATGTCTGTCTTTCTTTCTTTCTTTCTTTCTTTCTTTCTTTCTTTCTTTCTTTCTTTCTTTCGACAGGGCAGGAAGAGCGTTAGGAAAGGGGGTGATCTGAACAGGTAAAGATGAATTTTAGATGGAAAGAGAAAGCGTTATTTTTTTTCTACACAGGTTGATTCTTTCGAGTACATAATTCATTTATCTTTTTTTAAAAAAATAGTGTGGGGAGAGTGAAGGGATAACAGAGAAATAAGGGGTCGTGGGAGAAGAGAGGATTGTTTCCCTTAGAAAGCCGAAGAGAAACTTGGGTTTCTCACAGGTAACAAGTGGTTGGGCTGAGAAAAGGAGTGTCTCTGTCGACCTTCGAGGTTGTCTCTGCGGAGAGGCTTAAAATAACTGGCGCGTAAGTAGGTCAACCGGAGTATCAACCATAGGCGCGATTAAAAACGACTTGCAGTCATTTAGTGCATGATTGATAAGCGAGCTGGAATGAGGAGGAGGGAAGGCTGCCTTCATTCCTCCAAGACAGAAGAAGGAACCGAATTCTCGCTGACAACCGAACTTCTATTTAAAGCCCCCCCCCGGTTCTTAAATATGCCGGGGAGGTGTGGGGCCCGGCTGGATTACATCTTGGCTCGGTCTGCCGAAGAGCAGATCGCCAAAGGCCTACCTCGCCTAGCGGGAATATCTCGCTTGCGAGCCCCACTTCAAATGCACCAGAGCAGCGCAACCACCCCCCCCCCAAAAAAAACCTCCTTTGGAATAGCGAACACCTGCGCTCCTTGGAAATCTGTGCCTCCTTAGCTCTTCCAAGACAGGCACCCCCCCCTTTTTAAAAAATTGCCTTCCTGCTTATTTCCTCTTCTAAAAAGTCTCTCCTGCTTCGCTACTCAACGCCAAGGGAACGTAGGGCGCACCGTCCTTCACTGCAAGTGGAGAAGGGAAAGCGATTCTAACTCTTAAGAAAGCCGGTCGTGGCTCAATGTAAGGAGAGGACAGCGGTCGGACGGAGGTGCTGGGTCTCCACCAGGGAAACCAGGCCGAGCGGACAAAGAAGCGGCCGAGGGGAAAGGCAGGGATCCTACCCCAAGCTCAAGTGAAGGGCGACCTTCCCGTTGGGTTGAGCGGCCATGGCCCAAGGGTAGAGCCGCGTCGGATCGCGCCGGTTCAAAATCAAAGGCCATTTATGCATGGGAGGTTTTGCATTGGATTTGCGGTTCTCTAGACGCACATTTCCCCTCTGAACGGCTTATTTTTGAGTTTTGAGAAAGAGAGCCCCTCGCCGGCGCGTTCCCTCCTTCTCCCGGGCCCCACTAAAGGAAATTTTCGCACAGAAATAGAACCAATAAGAAAGCCTAAAGTGGAATTCCATTTGGGATGTACTATCTTTTTCCTGGGAGGAAGGGGAGAGTGTGTGGAAGGCAGCCTCTTTATAGTCTTGCTTCATTATTATTATTTTTAACGTATCAGATCTTACTTTTCACTGTCCTACCAAAAGCAAACGAACCCCACCTATTATATCTTAATACCATCACCTGATAAATAAGAGTTGATGATGGTTTGTTTCTCTCCTTTGGTCTTTTTTAACCGTATCCGTTTACACGAACACGGATCTTTTTTAAGCCTTGATTTCCTTGAACGGTCCTGCCCATTGTTTTCAAACCGATGGCTATTTTTGACGGTTTCCCGGGCAGGGTTAAACTGTCCGGCACCGTCCCGGGTCAGAAAGACGCCAGGACACGATCCAGACAAAGCTGAACGCCTCCAATACCCCACTCCTTTCCAGGGGAAGGGTTTAAACGTCTCCCCCCGGAACCAACCAGTCTTGGTGTGAATGAAAAAGGGAGATCAGGCGGGAGAAAGAAAAGTGGAGACGGAAGGAACAGCTTCTCTTTCTTGGCTGGTTTCCTTTTTCTAAACGGTTAAGTTCTCCTGGCCACCCAAGGAACAGAAGCTGCGCCAGAAATTTTTGCATGGCTCTTATTTAATCGACAAAATGTTTGAGGTCGATACCCTTATCTACACTTACTTGGGAGTAAGTCCCCTTGGCCTCGGTGGGGTTTTCTTCTCAATATCAGTCGTCTCCGGCTGCAAATTTCTGGTCTGCTTCGCTCCGTAAAGCCAGACGATGCCGGAAAGACAACCCAGAGCCGAGAAGGTTACTCCCGGGAAACCACCGCATCACGTCCAAGTCCCACGCCTCTCGATTCGGACTTCCTGTTCATTGATGCAGGCCCTCGTTTCGGTTTTAACCTAAGCCAACATATCCTGAAAATGTCAAAAAAGGAGGGGGTGGGAGAGAGGTTACGGCAAACTTGGAGGAGGCCTACATTATGAACAGATCAGTAAATCTGGATTTCCACCCAGCCAGAGTTAGGCGAAGTCCTGTTAATTTCAGCGGAAGCGACTGAAGACCCTGCTGAACTCGCCTGCCGAAAGCCCATAGGGGTTTAAAATGCTCCCCTGGGGACGGATCGTGCCCGTGCCTTCATTAAAACGCCGTGCTAGAGAGGAACGGAGGTGCCTGCAACCGCGTGCGCTTTGCAAAGCGCGTTAAGGGAGGCGGGTGGGAGGCTTAACCATTCAATCCTACACAGTGTTGCTCCAGTCGCAGCCTATTGAAATCAATGGGCTTAGACTGGAGTGACTCTGGTTAGGATTGCACCGTGAAAAACCTTTGATCTTGACTGCACCCGACAGTACCTTTCCCCACCCCCAGCCCACTCCTTTCTCCTCGCCGGAGAGAAACATATAAGTTAGTTATTCATTACCATTCACCTAAGGCAGGCTGGTTTCAGTCCAGAGCAACCCTAACCGGTAGCCCAGACCTCCAGTCGAAAGCATTTCGTTTTAAGACTTTTCTCCTGCGGGCATCTCCCTCCTCCGCCTAAGACTTGGTTTTTTTTTTTTTTTAACTCACCGGTATTATTCCAAACGTTTAACAAACCCAAAATAACCTTGGAACACACCGGCGTTCTGCTCTGTTGGATAAAAACAACCCCCCCCCCAAAAAAAAACCCTCTCGCCAATAAGTCCTCTTGCGACCGAAACAGACTGGAAATAAGTTCTCCCCTTATGGCTCCTCGAAGCGATATGTGACTCAACCATCCCTTGAAATAATAAAAAAAAGACACACAGAGAGAAACAATTTAGGGGAATTTAGGGAAGTTTAAAATGCACCCGTGCAGATGGAGACCTCATTGACTCCGTCCAACGAGTCTCGAAAACGGCGGTTTGGCGATTTATGGCATTGGAAAAGCACTTTAGGAAGTGATCTTGCTTATTCCCTACCTGCTGTTAAACGACGTTTCTTCTTCTCCTTCTTTTTTTTCCCGGAGACGAGGGTTTTGCCCTTAACCATTTTGCCGAACAAAAAAACAACAACACGACAACAAACGAAGAAGCCTCCTCTCGCTAATTAAAGAAAGGCTTAATTGCTCGAATCAGTAACTCCGAACCAGATGCGGAAACTAATTCAGCAGGGTGGCTTTAGAAAAAGCAAAGAAAAGCAAAGCAAAAGAAACCATGAACTTTGGTTGAAGTATAATTTCCTCCACTTTTTTGGGGGGGGGGTTAAGTATTTTCTAAGACCTTGACACGTGTTGAGTTAATTTTGGGGAGGGGGGTTTGATGCAGAAACCCAGGTTCCGTTTTGAGCACTTATAACACTTGACAGGGAAAAAACCCCAGATGTTAAACAGAAGAAGGGCTAGAAATGGACCCGGTGTGGTTTTAAAAGAACCGACTAAACACTCCCGAACCTTTGTTAAAAATCGGGTTTCAAAACTATTTCGTGTCTAAGGGATATTTACTCAGAAGGGGCTCCCAGTTCTGCGGGCTCTACATTAAAACAAGAGCCCATAAAACTTCAAGTACTTGAAGGACTGTCATAGAGAGGAGGGTGCCGAGTTGTTTTCTGTTGCCCCAGAAGGTTGGACCAGAACCAACCGGTTGAAATTAAATCCAAAGAGTTTCCGTCTAGACATTAGGAGGAACCTTCTAACAGTTAGAGAGGTTCCTCAGTGGAACAGGCTTCCTCGGGAGGCGGTAAGCTCTCCTTCCCTGGAGGTTTTTAAGCAGAGGCTAGATGGCCATCTGTCAGCAATGCTGATTCTGTGACCTTAGGCAGATCATGAGAGGGAGGGCACCTTGGCCATCTTCTGGGCATGGAGTAGGGATTGCTGGGGGTGTGGAGGGAGGTAGTTTTGGATTTCCTGGGTTGGGCAGGGGGCTGGACTAGATGGCCCTGGTGGTCCCTTCCAACTCTATGATTCTAACTTTAGTGTGGGATACAATGAAATTCAGGATACAATCCAGCCAGCATTTGAGGTCCTCTGATTTTAATGGAAGAGTAAACACGAAATTAAATCGTTCCGCTTTAAATCATGGATACGATTCAGCTAACGCTAGTTTCAAAAGGAGAGATTTAACAAGTGTGCCTTTCCATTTAAATCAAGGGGGCTTACGGTGCTGTCCTAAACAGATAGATGCCCTTCCTAAACCCATTGGTTGCAACTGATTTTGAAGGGTGCAACTACGTTTTGGATGGCATTATTCCCTGTTTAATACTGCCTGGATTGCATTATAAACATATTACAACCCCTCTTTTTTGAGGGTATGTATCTTTTATATCTTTCTAGGTAATGTTTTATACATGTTTATGTTTCCTAAAAAGATAAGACTCTCAGATTTCTCAGGACAGATTGCACAAATTCTCTCTTTCCCTTTTCAGAATCTTGTGCACCTAGGGTTGCCAACCTCCAGGTACAAGCTGGAGATCTCCTGCTATTACAACTGATCTCCAGCCGATAGGGATCAGTTCACCTGGAAAAAATGGCCATTTTGGCAATTGTACTCTAGGGCACTGAAGTCCCTCACCTCCCCAAACCACGCCCTCCTCAGGCTCAGCCCCAAGAGCATAAGAAAGGCTCTGCTGGATCAGACCAAGGCCCATCAAGTCCAGCAGTCTGCTCATACAGTGGCCAACCAGGTGCCTCTAGGAAGCCCCCAAACAAGACGACTGCAGCAGGACCATCCTGCCCGTGTTCCACGGCACCCAAAATAATAGGCATGCTCCTCTGATACTAGAGAGAACAGGTATGCAGCATGACCATTCCAACTAATAGCCATGAATACCCCTTTCCTCCATGAACATGTCCACTCCCCTCTTAAAGCCCTCCAAGCTGGCAGCCATCACCACATCCTGGGGCAGGGAGTTCCACAATTTTACTATGTGTTGTGTGAAAAAATACTTCCTTTTATCTGTTTTGAATCTCTCACCCTCCAGATTTAGCAGATGACCCTATGTTCTAGTATTATGGGAGAGGGAGAAAAACATCTCCCTGTCCACTCTCTCCAATCCATGCATTATTTTATAAACCTCTATCATGTCTCCTCTTAGCTGCCTTCTTTCCAAACTAAACAGCCCTAAGCGTCCTAACTGCTCCCCATAGGACAGTTGCTCTAGTCCCCTAATCATTTTGGTTGCTCTTTTCTGCACCTTCTCAAGCTCTGTAATATCCTTTTTTTAGGTGTGGTGACCAGAACTGTACACAGTATTCCAAGTGTGGTCTCACCATAGATTTGTACAAGGGCAGTATGATATCAGCAGTTTTATTCTCTATTCCTCGTCTAATTATGGCCAGCATGGAATTTGCCTTTTTTACAGCAGCCGCACACTGGGTTGACATCTTCATTGAACTATCCACTTCCACCCCAAGATCCCTTTCTTGTTCTGTCGCTACCAGCACAGATCCCATCAGCGTATATGTGAAGTTGGGATTTTTTGCTCCAATATGCATCACTTTACACTTACTCACATTGAAACTCATTTGCCATTTTAATGCCCATTCTTCCAGTATGTAGAAATCCTTCTGGAGCTCTTCACAGTCCTATTTTGTTTTAACCACCCTAAATAATTCAGTGACATCTGCAAAATTGGCTACTTTACTGTTTAACCCCAACTCCCGGTCACTGATGAACAGGTTGAAAAGAACCGGTCCCAACACAGATCAATGCTTTCCACCTATTTACCCGGACAGACATTAAGCTAACTGACCTGTAATTTTCTGGGTCCCCCCTGGAACCTTTTTTTATAAATGGTGTTACATTGGCCATTCTCCAGTCCTCTGGTACAGAGGCTGATCGAAGGGACATACTACATATCTTTGTTAGAAGTTCAGCAATTTCCCATTTGAGTTCTTGAAGAACTCTAGGATGAATACCGTCTGGTCCTTGTGACTTGTTAGTTTGCAGTTTGTCTAGACGTTCTAGGACTTCCTGCCTTGTTACCACTATTTGCCTCAGTTCCTCATTTTCCCCTCTCCAAAATCTCTGTTCAGGAGAAGGAATCTGCCCTGCGTCTTCAACAGTGAAGACAGATGAGAAGAATTCATTTAGTTTTTCAGCAATCGCTTTATCCTCCCTTACAGTTCCTTTACTCCCATTGTCATCCAGTGGTCCAACCGCTTCCCTAGCTGGTTTCCTACTCCTAATATACTTAAAGAATTTCTTATTGTTTGTTTTGATGTGTTTAGCAAAACCTTTTTTTTTTTTTTTTGCATCTCTAATTATCTGCTTGCATTTCCTTTGTGCAAGTTTGTGTTTGCTTCTGTTCGCCTCGTTTGGGCAAACCTTCCAGTCTCTGAAGGAAGACTTTTTTTCTCTAATTGCTTCCTTCACCTTACCCGTTAGCATGGTGGTGACCTCTTGGACTTATTACTACCTTTCCTGACCTGCGGTATACAAGCTAGCTGAGCCTCAAGTAATGTGGACTTGAGTAACCCCCAAGCCTTTTCAAGAGATTTAACCCACCTAACTGTTCCTTTCAACTTCCTCTTTACCAGTTTTCTCATTTTAGAAAAGTTCCCTCTTTTAAAGTCAAAGGTAATTGTGTGAGATTTCCCAGTCACTTTCCCACTTACATATACATTAAATTTGATGCCATTGTGATCACTATTGCCAACTGGCTCAACTACATCCACATCCCTCACTAAGTCACTGGCAGCACCACAGAGTATTAAATCCAGGATCGCCTCCCCTCTGGTTGGGTCTATGACCAACTGTTCGAGGGCACAGTCATTTAGGATGTCTAAAAAACCTCCCGCCGGTGGCGAAGAGGGTCCTGGCACACCCCATTCAAAACGCGGAAATAATTTCAGTGGAAGTACTTCCAGGTAATAAGGGTGTTTAGCATTGGTGTTACAGCCCACGTTCACCCGGAAGTGTCTCACTCACATGAACACATGAAGCTGCCTTATACTGCCCTTGGTCCACCAGAGTCAGCATTGTGTACTCAGACTGGCAGTGGCACTCCAAGGTCTCAGGCAGAGGTCTTTCACATCACCTACTTGCCTAGTCCCTTGAACTGGAGATGCCGGGGATTGAACCTGGGGCCTTCTCCATGCCAAGCAGATGCTCTCCCACTGACCCACGGTCCCTCCCCTCTGCTCTATAGGGATATCCTATGCATGGCATAGCTTCTTCTGTGGGTTGTGGCAGGGTAGCGGTTAAAAATATGCCATGTGATTTGGTGGAGACAGGATACTGGGCTTGGTGTGCCTGAAAAGCACTTTCACAGCCGTACAATATTGAACCATTCCAGTGTAAATCCATTCATTTCAACCCTCTGCATAGGATTGCAAAATTAGTACTATGAGCAGAAAGTTCCAGCCTGCGCATACAGATCCGATTATGAAAAGAACTCTTCAGTATTTTTTCTTTTTAGATTTACTTCAGGGAGTTAAAAGAGCGAAGCCCTTGTTACTGATGCCCTGAGTTTCCCTGCAAGTAGAAGCCAATAAATAACTTGAGGACGGAAACAGTCATTCTTCTCCACTGGTATTCTGTCATATTTAATTTTTAATCATGTGTTGTCCTAGCGCACAATCTCGGGTCGAGTCGCACCAATTTTATGTATTAAAAAGTCAGTCCCCCGCCATGCCCCTTCCCCAAAGGTTGCGAAGAACTTCAGGAGAGAGAGAGTTGAAAATGAGAACGTACACATAATCAGCCCCGATATCATTTAACACTGCAATCCCAGACACTTGGAAGAAATTCCTTGTCAATCAGACGCCTAAAAATTACTCCTTTCCCATTTTTTCCTTTTCCAGTCAAAAAAATTTTCAATTAATATTTCAAATTCCTTTCACAGCGGTGCACATTTAACCTTTTAATAATCGTATCTTTTTCTTTTCTTTTTCATGGACAAGAAACATCACTTTCTTCCTCACTGAAACACGTTTTAACCAAAGCTTGCTCGGGACACAGCAAAATACCAGACCGTGGTCTGATAATTTTGTTGAAAATTGTTGTTGTTTTTAAATGCAGGCATGTGTTTGACCAGACAGCGCCGCCTAGAGGTCATCTATAGTGTTAACTCAAGGCTGCTCTTGCAAACGATCTGAACGAACCACCGGCAGAAGGGCTATCTATAGGTCAGCCTCCTGAATTAACATCTCCGTTATCATTACGACACCTGCGTCAATAGGACAAGCAGGCAGCGATTAAAGCCCAATTGACTTCCCGGAGGCTTAGTCGCGTGCAAACCGACGTCAGTTTCCAGCTTTCACATACAACAAGAGGAAAGGAAATTGAAGGGGTGGGAGGGTCTAAGGAAACCTTCCTTCATTTTTATGAAGCTTGTTGCCACGGGTATTACGATTTTAATCTCCCCCTAGATCCTTTATTTTCTTCTAAACTAAGAAGTTACCGAATATGCCCACCTAATTTTTTTTAATGTCCTGCAATGGGCGGTGTATTTTTGTTAAAGGAATCATTAAGTCAGCCACAATTGCCCCGCTGACATATTTTGCCAAACAGAACTCATGCAGTCATTTAATTTTGCTTTTAACAACATAAGTGCCACCTCTATGCGGCACATTTCTTTTTCTTCTTTAAGAAGAAGGTGGAGGAATAAACTAGCATCTCTGAAGCAGGCAGCAGAATAACCCCAGCGGCTATTTTCTTGATAAATAGTACCAGCCTTCATACCATCTGCCTTAATAATATTAACAGGAAGCTAAAAGCCTAAAACCCATTACTTTGCAAAATGAAGAAGGTTTATTTTCTTTTTAATTTTCAAGAAAAGGAAAGGAAATTCTCAAGGACATCTGCGAGTTTAGTGGCATCCATTTTCAATACTTGTTGATTTGCAGTTCTGTAGCTTTCTATTGGACAGGTCTGAGATCCTAAAGCCTCATCCATGTATGAGTTCCATTTTAAAAACAATGAGCAGACATTTAGTCCATATCTGGACTTCAGTAAGATTGTTGAGGTTTCTTGATCTGAGCTGTAGTGAAATATTAGAGTATTGGAAGGCTTTAAGAGGGGAATGGACATAGAGCCAGTGTGGTGTAGTGGTTAAGAGCGGTGGTTTGGAGCAGCGGAGTCTCTGGAGAACTGGGTTTGATTCCCCTTTCCTCCACATGAACGGTGGCCGGTTTGAATCTCTCAGTATATAAAAACCAACTCTTCTTCTTCATGGAGGAGAGGGCTATTCATGGCTACTAGTAAAAATGGATACTAGTCATGATGCATACCTATTCTCTCCTGGATCACAGGAGCATGCCTATTATATTAGGTGCTGTGGAGCACAGGCAGGAGAATGCTGCTGCAGGTGTCTTGTTTGTGGCCTTCCTAGAGGCACCTGGTTGACCACTGTGTGAACAGACTGATGGACTTGGTGGACCTTGGTCTGATCCAGTATGGCCTTTCTTATGTTCTTATGTCTTGATTTATTGAGTCTGTTCAGAGATGGTCTTTCACTGCCTGCAGATGCCATCTGAAGCCTTCTTACTAAATTCCATGTATGCGGTCCACTGATTGTGGCCAACGGGCAGTGAAGCTATGATCATAAAGATGAGCACCCTTTAAAACTTCTTTAAACTTATCTTTTAGTTCACTGCATTTATATCCAGTCTTTGTACCATTTTGAAACTCAACACATAGTTGTACATAGAGTTCCCATGCTGATTCCCATCAGACATAGATTGGCTTGGGTTAAGCAAGGTATCATATACCCTCCAACTATGCCCTGCAACCTTTTTAGTGCTTGGGACTCCTCAGAGTGAAACTCCCTGGTGAACTGAAAGCAAGGTTGTGACTCCAGTTGAAGCAGTGGTCCCACTGAGACTTGTCCCCTGTGCGTGTGAGAGAGAAAGAGACAGACAGACCTTATATTCAAGTAGCTGACCTTTGGACACAAGCCAAGGGGAACTTCTCCTGCATAAACCAAGAGTTTTCTGATGGGATCCTTCAGAGTTTTAGATAGGCAAGTAAAAATTGTTCTGTTTGGTGGTTACATGACCTTCTTAATGACATGCTGGGTTTGTATGGTTCTATTATTATGGTTGCCCTGGCCTGGATGGCCCAGGCTAGCCTGATTTCATCAGATCTCAGAAGTTAAGCAGGGTCAGTCCTGGATAGTACTTGGATGGGAAACCACCACGGAACACCAGGGTCACTATGCAGAGGCAGGCAATGGCAAACCACCTCTGTTAGTCTCTTGCCTTGAAAACCTTACTGGGTTGCCATAAGTCATCTGTGACTTGACGGCACTTTACACACACATTATTATGGTCTCTTATTCGAGTTATCTTTTGTGTGTTCTTATTTTGAATGAGTTCTTCAATGTGAGATTTACTGTTAGTGGATGTAGTGATGGGACTGATGGGTTTAAAGGGGGGATCAGACATATTTACAGAGAAGAGGGCCATCAGTCACTACTAGCCATGGTGACTCCATGTCTAGAATCAGTAAATCTCTGAACACCAGTGCTAGGAGGCAACATCGAGGAAAGCCTCACCCTCTATGCCTGTTCATTGGGCCTCCAGAACAATCATTTGGCCACTGTGTGAAACAGTGAACTGAGCTATATAGACCACTGGTCAGATCCAACCCGGCACCTCCTTCCCATGTACTTAAGTATTATTAATGGGTTGGATCCAGTCAGAATTTTTGCTCAATAACCCTACACCCCTCCTTATAACCACCTCAATCCCACTTGGCTTCAAGTAGTTGATCTTTGAACACAAGGCAAGGGGAACTTCTCCTGTATAAACCAAGAGTTTGCCAATGGGATTCATCATAAATGAGGAGGGGCTCAGTGGTAGAGCATCTGCTTGGCATGCAGACAGTCCCAGGTTCAATCCCTGGCATCTCTAGTTAAAATGACTAGGCAAGTAGGTGATGTGAAAGACCTCTGCCTGAGACCCTGGAGAACCACTGCCGGTCTGAGTAGACAATACTGACTTTGATGGACCAAGGGTCTGATTCAGTATAAGACAGCTTCATGTGTTCAGTCTAGGGCTGTTAAAAAAAAAATTCGGTATAGTCCGGATTCGGCTGAATTCAGCCCGTCTGGATTCGGGATATGCTGAAGTCCAAACTCCCCCGCTTCGGGTCCGTGCAATTCAGCGCGAATTCAAAGTTCGGGGAAAAAATGTGGCCGAATAAAGCCATTAAAAACACAACCGCGCCTTTCCGTGGCTCCATGGGGGGCATTTTGGGGGGTAGAGGTCCCAAACTTTCAGCAGAGCTTCAAAGGACCCTTCTTGCAAGACCCCCCAAGTTTTGTAAAGATTGGGTCAGGGGGGGCTGAGATATGGGCCCCGAAAGGGGTCCCCCCACCCTTAATGTGCATCTCTGAGCAGAGCTTGCCGCCCACGCACAAAGCTCCCAGCCCCGACAAACAGCTGAGAGCAAGGGCGGGGCAGGTGCTAAGAAGTTTGCAAAGCAACACAATTGCAAAGCAACACCCACAACTGCAAAGCAACACCTTTGCAACCATGCAAAGCAACATCTGACACCTGGGAGTTTGCAAACCATGGAAAGGGACAGAGGCAGCTAGCTATGCATAATGAGCAGGAGGGGGTGGAATTTCCCCTTTTGCATCGGACTGGGACCAGGAAAATGCATTCTTTAAGTCACCATTTGAAAACCAGTTTTGAGCAAGCATCAAAATAGACCTAACCGATCTTATGAATGAGGGAAAACCTGAGGACACACAACTGAAGCCCCCCCCTCAAACCAGGGAGAGAGAGACTCGAGGGGGCACACACATCCCAGGCAGAATGGGTGAAAGCCCCCTTTGGCTTCCCCCCCCACCCACAGAAACTGCTCCCTCCCCCCCCACACACAGACTCTGCTTCCCCCCCCACACACACACACAGGAGAAAAATTATAGATTAAAGCCCCCAAAGGGGTCTTACTGTGGCTGTCTTCTGTTCCATCAGGAGGGGCTGGGAGGACTGGGTAATCCAATATGATTCTATTTAAGCACGGGAGGTTTGCCTTGGATTTGCCGCTCTGGAGATGCATACAGGATCAGGTGATCCATTCATCCCAATAGGGAAAAGGGGAAAGCCCATATCTCGGGACCCCCTGACCCAATGTTTACAAAACTTGGGGGGTCTCTTAAGAAGCTATGCTGAATGTTTGGGGGCTGCACCCCCAAAAATGCACCCCCTGCAGCCACGGAAAGAGAAAAGGGGGGAGCCCATATTTCTGCCCCCACTGAACCCATCTTTACAAAACTTGGGGGTTTCTTAAGAAGGCTCGTCTGAAGCGCCGCTGAAAGTTTGGGGGATGCACCCCCAAAAAAGTGCCCCCTGCAGCCACGGAAATGGAAAAGGGGGGAGGGAAAAGGGGTGGAGCCCATATCTCGGGACCCCCTGACCCAATGTTTACAAAACTTGGGGGGTCTCTTAAGAAGGCTCGTCTGAAGTGCCGCTGAAAGTTTGGGGTCTCTACCCCCAAAATGTGCCCCCTGCAGCCACGGAAAGGAGCGAATGTGCACAAGCACCCCCCCATGAGGATTTCTCTCACTCTCTCTCTCTCCCCGGCCCGGCCGCGCAGCAGCTGATTCCTCCAGTACTCAATCCTGACTGATTGGCCAGAAGAAGACCCAGCTTGGCCACCGATTGGCTGGGGGAGGAGAATGCTGCTTACTGACGGTTATGCTGCTTACTGCCGCCCAGAATTTGCCGAATTTATTTGTGAACTCCTGAACTCGCTGAATTCGGCTCCCCCGGTTTCCTGCCATTTTTGAGTTCGGTTCGTCCCGAACTAAAAACCGCAGAATCAGGGGAAATTCGGCTGTTTTTCAGTTCAGGCCGAACCAAATCGACAGCCCTAGTTCAGTCCCCAATATAGCCTTTTTTGGGGGTTAAAGGAGGACCCTTTCGTCCCTTTTTCACCAGCAGAAAAGCAGGTTGGATCCAACCCATTTTCCACACTCTTCTGTGTATAATCAATAGCTGTCAAGAAACTATCACAGGACATCAAAAGCCTGCATTATGAAGGATCAGATACTTAATCAAACATTTCATGTTGAATGTTCTTGAATGCCAAATATTTATAATAACTGCACATCAGACATCTGACTCAGTAGGTTCTGGTTCATGAAAGCTTTTGCCACAATGAACATGTAAGGTTTTAAAGCACCGCAAACATTTAGTCTTTTAAAGCACTGCAACACAAACCTCTTTATTGTTTTGACTGCAGCAGACGAACAGCAGTGGATTTAAAGGGTGTAACTCTGTTTAGGATTGCACTGTGACATGGCTACCCCTCTGAAATTGAATATTTAATGACCCTTAATATCAAAGTAACTTTCAGAAGAATTTGGGGAAGGACTCAAATTAATTTTAGCTCCCTTAATTCCACAGGGCAAGCCTCGTGTATTAAAAGCTATTAATGCACCAGTAATATACCACTGGTATTGTTAACTCCTCCTCTGTAATGATAGAGCCATAGGATTCTGTCTCAATGTACAGAACTTCACTGGAATAAAAGACAAGGTTCACTACATCTCGAGAGCCAGCATAGTGTCATAGTTGAGAACCGTGGCCTCTAATCTGGAGAGCCAGGCTTGATTCCCCACTCCTACACATGAAGCCTGCTGGGTGACCTTGGGGTAGGCACAGTTCTCTCTGAATTCTCTCAGACCCACCTACCTCACAAGGTGCCTATTGTGGAGAGGGGAAGGGAAGGTGATTGTAAGCTGCCTTGAGACTCCCTACCCCCCCTCATTTCCATGCCATTCTTGTTAATTTGGGGGTAGCCTGCTGCCTATTCCAGGCACTATGGGTTGAATTAGGCGCCATCTGGAGTTTTAAGGCTTTTAATTGGGGTTTTGCTGTTTAATTTTATATATTATTATTACTTTTATTGTTGATATTTTGATGTATTTTAAATGATGTTACCCGCCCTGAGCCTGGCCTTGGCTGGGGAGGGCAGGCTATAAATTGCAAAATAAATAAATGTAAAGGAAAGTGGGGTATAAAAACCAACTCTTCTTCAACTTATTACTTTTGGTACTTTACAATGGCCAGGAGGGGTGATATGTGCCCCAGTCCTGGTCATAGAATGGTCAGAAAAATGAAATGGACATCACATCTAATACAAAGAAAGTTCTTAAAATATTATCAACATGTATTCTTTCCCAGTACGAAATAATTAAGATGACAGACAAAATGTTGGCTTGTTCTGAGGCTCAGTGCGGGCAGCATACCAGGCACAGCAGCAGCATCGCAGCTTTTCATTAGACTGTGACCAAATCCAGCCAGTGATATTGCTGGTGGAGTCATATTACAGTCATATTAGACAACAGCTTGTCAGCATTGTTTTTTGCCCATCAGCTTCTGGGTGGACTTACTGGGCAATCCTATGTGGAGTTACTCCAATCAATGGACTTGGCATGATTTTGCACAGAATCCCCCAAGCAATGAGGACTCTTAGCAGCATTTTGAGGATACCCATTCTTAACTTGCTAATTCCCTGGGGCAGGTAGATAGATCTAACCAGCTTTTCTACTGCTGAGAAAGGGAAGAGATGTCATCATTAGTTCAGAATCACTAATGGGGGCTGCATGTAAAAGAATCCCATGTGATATGAGAGCTGTAGTATGAAGGGGAATTGGTTGAGATTAAGTGAAAAAGCTGACTGGAACCTCCCAGGCATAAATATAGTTATAGTATGGGGGGTTTGCAACCCTTATTATTATTACTTCATTGTATAAGTGTTACTGTAACTCCCTTAGAGAACCCCTCTGAAAAGATAACAAATAAGTTATCAGCTGTGTGGCCAGCTTTGATCATGGATACAGAAATACACACAGTACACATGAACACATGAAGCTTCCTTATAATGAGTCAGGTCATTGGTCTATCAAGGTTAGTATTGTCTACTGTGACTGGCAGCAGCTTTCTATGGTCTCCATTAGACATCTTTTGTATCACTACTACCTGATTCCTTTTTTTAATCTGGAGAAACCAGGGATTAAACTTGTAACCTTCTGTGTGCAAAATGGATGCTCTACTACTGAGCCACAGTCCTCTCCCCATGGTACTATGTGCGTGTGTATGTGTGAAGTGCCGTCAAGACACAGCCAACTTACGGCGACCCCAGCAAGGGACTTTCAAGGCAAGTGAGAAGCAGAGGTGGTTTGCCATTGCCTTCCTCTGCAGAGTTTTCTTTGGTGGTCTCTCTTCCAAGTACCGACCCTGCTTGGCTCCCAAGATCTGACAAGATTGGGCTATACCATGCTGCTTTCCTTCTCCCCCCATGGTACTATACAGTCATATATTTACCACTGGCAATAACTGGAGGCACAGATTTCTCACAGGAATGCATGTCAGATGTCATAGCAGAATGAATCTGGAATGCCACTTCTCTTGACATCAGTGTATTGGGAGCATATCCTCCTATGTCCCACAGCTACAGGAGGAAGACCTTGTAGTTTATTTGTTTATTGACATTATTTATAGTCCACCTTTCTCACCGGGACTCAAGGTGGTTATGATAGCTACTGACTTTCTGTCTTGAACCTGGCTACATACCCGAGTGAAACCACGTACAACCAATTCATGTAGGTTTTATGTTGCCTTGAACACATGAAGCTGCCTTCTACTGAATCAGACCCTTGGTCTATCAAAGTCAGTATTGTCTACTCAGACCGGCAGCGGTGCTCCAGGGTCTCAGGCAGGGGTCTTGCACATCACCTACTTGCCTAGTCTCTTTATTTGGAGATGCTGGGGGTTGACCCTGAGACCTTCTGCATGCTAAGCAGATGCTCAACCACTGAGTCATGGCCCCTCCATCGAGCCTTCTGATGCATCCTATATACATAAACAAATATTTCCAGTCTGACAGTGCAATCCTAACTCTCTTTAGGATTGCATTGTGAGTACCACTCTTATTCATTTAGTTGTGTGAATGCTTCCGGGTTGCTGCTAATGCAGAAAAGCTGGATTCTCTCTCCTTTCTAAGATCTTGTACTTGAGACATATATGTGTGTTCTACTGGGGATTTGTTTACTTTGTTTATGCCCCACTTTTCTCCCCAGTGGGGATCCAAAGAAGCATGCATCGCTGCTCCATTTTATCCTCACAACAACTCTGCGAGGCAGATTAGGCTGAGAGTATGTGTCTGGCCCAAGGTCACCCAGCAGGCTTCCATGGCAGTGTGAGGATTCGAACCTGGCTCTCCCAGATCCTAGTCTTTCTAACCACTACACCACATAGGCGTTCAATGACCCTGAGTTAGAATTGTTCTGGCTTTAGTTGTGCTTCTCAGAAATTGTGTTTTATGTATAAGATTATCGGTTGCAAAGTGGTAGTCACGCTTGTCTGCTATAGCCAAATAAAACCAAAGTTCCGTCGCTCCTTAAAGACGAACACAATTTATTTCAATATGAGCTTTCATGAGTCACAGCTCACTTCCTCAGGTATGACACCTGGACACCTACTCATTCACTGGTCGGCCTCTCAAAATTGTTCAGGTGCTTTCACAGCAGATAGACAAATGGAACTCAGCATACCCATCATCCAATATATAATGAGCTCTAGCCATCTCTTAAAAGCAGAACATTTTTCTGTCTCATTCTGTCTCATTCCCAAAACTGGGGATATGAGATCTGCCTGAAAACAGGCAGATGATGAGAGGAAGGGCATCTTGGCCATCTTCTGGTCACTAGGGGTGTGTGTGTGGGGGGCGGGCGGTAGTTGTGAATTTCCTGCATTGTGCAGGGGGTTGGACTTGATGACCCTGGTGGTCCCTTCCAACTCTATGATTCTATGATTCTAACCTTACTTCACTGATGCTTAAACATTTTTGTTGTTGTTGTTGCTTTTCACCAGCGGAAGCATTCCTAGAGTAAGATATATAACAATTTACTTTCGAAAGTTAGGACAGGGCTGCTCATGCTGAAGCTCACACAACAAAGACCCATTATTTTAAAGTGTTACTTTTGTGCCTTCAGCCTAATATCTTTTCTGCACCCCACCCCCCTGGTGATGTTTATCTTAAATCAGAACATGTAATGTAATGGAGAACTTACTTCCCGGAGAAATTCTTCACAAGGGGAAATTACATGGTTTCCTTTGTCTTCTATTTTGGCTCCAGAGATCTGTCATGAGATGGAAAAAATACTCGAGCGTGAGCGCCATGCTGCTGCTGCTGTGAACGCTGCTCCACAGAATTATCTGGGTAGCTGGTGCTTTGCACATCTCTCTCTCTCTCTCTCTCTCTCTCTCTCTCTCTCTCTCTCTCTCTCTCATATTATCTCACTCATATTATCTCACTCATGATCAAAAGTCATATTTTATTAGGAACAACCAAAGTATCACAAAACAGCATACAGGTCTTTGAGTCCTCCAGTAATCTTCATCAGGTTGGATGCCAGCATGGTATAGTGGTTAAGAGCGGTGGACTCTCATCTGGAGAACTGGGTTTGATTCCCCACTCTTCCACATGAGCGGTGAACACTAATCTGGTGAACTGGGTTGGTTTTGCCACTCCTACACATGAAGCCATCTGGGTGACCTTGGGCTAGTCACAGCTCTTAGAGCTCTCTCAGCCCCACTTACCTCACAGGGTGTCTATTGTGGGGAAGGGAAGGAAAAGTGATTTTAAGCCACTTTGATTCTTCCTTAAGTGGTAGAGAGAGTTGGCATATAAACTCTTGGTTGGTTAACTCTTCTTTGATATCTTTCAGGTTATGATGTTAAAGTAGGGGGTCTAGGTCAGTGATGGCGAACCTTTTAGAGACTGAGTGCCCAAACTGCAACCCCAAACCCTCTTATATATCGCAAAGTGCCAACACGGCAATTTAACCTGAAGAATCCCCCTGAAGGAACCATGCAAAATAACAGTGGCGGGTTAGCTATGCACATGCTAATGGTTATGCAAACAGGAACAAAGGAGCAGGCGAGTGGGAGGGATGGAATTTCTCCTTTTGCTTCGAGACCGTGAATAGGCAGTTTTAAATTCGCATTTTAAAAAAGAGCTTTTAGTGAACATCAAAACTGACCATGCATAAATGGCCAGGGTATCTGTTGTGGGGAGGGGAAGGTGATTGAAAGCCGGTTTGATTCTTCCTTAAGTGGTAGAGAAAGTCGGCATATAAAAACCAACTCTTCTTCAAAGTGAAACTTGATATTTGTAACTGAACCATCAGGGAAAGAGGTAAATGATTGGGGGAGAGACACCTGGCAACCCTAAGGCAAATATATGAAGCAAAACCTGCTCTATATTCAGAGGGTTCCGTCTGAAAAAAAACTCTGCAAGGGGGCTTATTGTTGAGTTCTGAGGATCTGGATGGGGAAATGTGCATCTGAATGGCAAATCCAATGCAAAACCTCCCATTCATAAATGGCCAATAACCCCCCATGCAGAGTTTTGAATCAAACATTGCTTTCCCCACCCCACCCCCCACCCCGAGCCCCGACCTCCTCCTCGCCGCCCGCCTTGGCGCTGCCGGCCCTCGAGCGCGCATTCAAAACCCGGCCGCGCTGTGAGGGGAGGGGGAGGGTGGCGCTTTACCTCACACACCACCTCTCTTGTGTGTGTGTGTGTGTGTGGGGGGGAATAAACCAGAAATGGGGCGGTGAGGAGAGGCTTCGTGGTCGACCTTTGGTGGGGGTGGAGCCTCCTCTGCCGGCACGCGGGTAAGTGGCTCGGGACGGGACCGAAAGTCCAGGCGGGCGAGGCAGCGACGGATGGAAGCGGTGGAGAGAGAGCCAGCCCGCTTCCCGAGGGACGGGGCGAGGAACCGGCAAGCCAGCAGCCAGGAAAAGACGGAGCGCAGAGACGCGGCGGCGCGCTGCCGCACCCCAGCTGTAGCCCCGCCGCCCGGTCGCGCCTGCGCCAGTCAGAGGACTTGGCTGGGGGCGTGGGGAGGAGGGCAGGATGTTTCAGCCCTAATAAGGTCTTGGGGGCGGGACTAGAGGGAGGGCTGAAACATCCTGCCCTCCTCCCCACGCCCCCAGCCAAGTCCTCTGACTGGCGCAGGCGCGACCGGGCGGCGGGGCTACAGCTGGGGTGCGGCAGCGCGCCGCCGCGTCTCTGCGCTCCGTCTTTTCCTGGCTGCTGGCTTGCCGGTTCCTCGCCCCGTCCCTCGGGAAGCGGGCTGGCTCTCTCTCCACCGCTTCCATCCGTCGCTGCCTCGCCCGCCTGGACTTTCGGTCCCGTCCCGAGCCACTTACCCGCGTGCCGGCAGAGAGGGCTACGCGTGCCAGGTCGGGCACGCGTGCCATAGGTTCGCCAACACGGGTCTAGGTTGTGATAGTAAGAACTTTTGTAGCAATAAGGGCATCCACAATTTGAAAATATTAAAAAAGCCATTAAATGTTGACCCAAAGGGGTTACGTGCTGCAATCTCAACCCCTGATCCATGACTGCTGATTGTGAGAACTGACAATTGAAAAGCACTGCGACTGAGAGGACATACAGCAATATGAGATAGCTCAGCAGGAGAACCAGGTTCAAATCTCCACTCTGCCATGAAAGCTTGCTTGGTGACTTTGGTCCAGCCACTCTCAGCCGAGCCTACCTCACAGGGTTCTTGTGAGGATTATATGCAGAGGGGGAGAATGCTGTAAGCTACTGCAGCCTTTGAAACAGGTTCCTTTGAGCACTTATCCATTCTCAAATAATGGGAGTGGAATCGGGGTGCTAAGGCTGAATGCTCATTGGGTAATTTTGTTAATCTACTGCAGAAGAAGCAGGAAGGTGGATTCTTGTCTTAAAGACTAACAGGATTGTTGTGGGTTGTGGTAAGAGTTTTTTGGGTTTTTTTTTTTTTGGTGAGTTAGATCGAACTTTATTAGATGCATGGAAGTGAAAATTCAGTGTGTGGTATGCAGACACACAAAAGAACCATACTGCATCAAAAATAAACACATGGTCATACAGCACTGGGCATGTTCTGGACAAAATTCTTCTGGAAGTTCTGTGCAGATATAAGTTGAATAAGGGTGCTCTTGAGGGACGTTGAATGGGGCTTGCTCAGGGAAACATTCTGATAGATTGTACTCTAACCAATTTAATGTAGCTCAAGCTTTCATGGGCAATAACCTTCTTCATCAAGATAGATAGGCCCATGGCCTCAGGTTTCTCCCCTGGGCACTAGGAAACATGGGGAAATAAGTCAGAATTACCAACGACCAAAAGAAAAAAAATGTATCTGCAGATAGCCAAAATGCAAGGAACACAGTCTGATGGCAGATTTATCCTATATATAAAATAACAATTGGGGGTCATCAAGTTGCAACGGATTGATGGCGACCCCAGGACCACAGGGTTTTTCAGGGCAAGAGATGAGCAGAGGGTTTTTTTGCCATTGCCTTCCTCTGCCTGGGAGATCTCACATAAGGGCACTAACTGTGGCAGGCCCTGCCAAGCTCTGATGAGCTCAGGTTAGTCACTAGGAATATCATACATATAACCACATCTAATAATTCCTTCTTTGGACCTCAAAATGTGAATACTTAAATCACATGAGATCCTGGCTCTGCTATATTTTTTTAAAAAGGGAATACTTTTTCTAGTAACAGAACCCCACCCTGAATCTTTATATAATTATGTCCCGCTTTTCTCTCCACTGGGGACACAAAGCAGTTTACAGCATCATTCCCGCTTCCTCCACTTCATCCTCATAACAACAATCCTGTGAGGTAGATTAGGCTGAGAGAGTGCAACTGACTTGAGGCCACTCAGAGAGGTTCCATTGCAGAGGAGGATTTGAACCTGGGTCTCCAAGGTCTTAGTCAGACACTCTACAGCTTGTGCAATCAAGTCATAGACAGGGCTGAATCTCTGACGAGGCTCTGTCCTGGTAATCCCATCTTGGAATCAATGTCTAAGAGTGCTCTTGAGGGAAGTTCAGTGAACATGTGCAGAGTGCTTTTTAACCCATACCGCAAGGTGTTCCCCTCTCTCCCATTTTTTTTTTTTTTGCCGTCAAGTCACATCTGACTTATGGCGACCCCTGGTGGGGTTTTCAAAGCAAGAGACATCCAAAGGTGGTTTGCTATTGCCTGCCTCCGCATCACCCACCGGGGGTGTTCCTTAGAGGTCTCCCATCCACATACTCACCAGGGCCAACCCTGCTTAGCTTCTGAGATGAGATGAGATCAGGCTAGCCTGGGTTCTCCCAATGCTCACCGCTAAAAGAAACGGGTTTTCAGGAGAGATGATGCTTCTCTTGAGGAGAGGCTCCTTCCTCCCTTCTCTCTCTTTCCCACTTCTTTAAAATAAGCAGTTTAATTAATTCAATGTGGGAGCAATGTGTTCGAGGCCATTCTCCTAGATCACACACCCCAATCTTTCTGTACTCATATTTCAAATGTGTTATTACAATCAGCATATCAGCAATATCCCCCCGGCAACCCCCCCCCCCCGTCCTAGGATAGGGAAAGCTGTGGATGGAATCGATACTGGGGGGAAAGGCTAACTGCCCCTTTGATTTTTAACTTTGAAGGCTCTTGAGGCAGTCCCATTCATTTCAGTGGGGCCTCAGCTCTGCATAAAGTGTGGCTTGGCCCCTATCAGCTCCACACCTGGTTTCTGAGCACTCCTTGAGAACCAAACAGACATGGCAGGTACCCATCCAATCCCAAAAACCGTTGAGGACAAGAGTCAATTCTTTCTACATAGAAGAAGAAGAAGAGTTGGTTTTTATATGCTGACTTTCTCCACCACTTAAGGGAGAATCAAACTGGCTTACAATCACCTTCCCTTTCCTTCCCTGTGAGGTAGGTGGGGCTGAGAGAGCTGTGACTAGCCCAAGGTCACCCTGCTGGCTTCATGTGTAGGAGTGGGGAAACAAATCCAGTTCTCCAGATTAGCCTCTGCAGCTCATGTGTGGAGGAGTGGGGAATCAAACCCAGTTCTCCAGATCAGACTCCACCGCTCCAAACCACTGCTTTTAACCACTACACCATACTGGCCCACTACACCACATAGTTAGAAACACTCACAGGTCAGAGTGGGAAAACTGGAAACCAACCATAAATGTGGTGGTGGTGGAAAGTACCCTCACCTCACAGCTGACTTATAGCAATGCCATAGAGTTTTCAAGGCCAGAGACGTTCAGAGGTGGGTGGGTGTTGCCTGCCTCCTCCTCAAGCTCCCGGTGTTCCTTGGGGATCTCCCATCCAAATACTAACCAGGGCCAACCCTGCTTAGTTTCCAGGACCTGACGAGATCGGGCCTATCCAGGTCAGGGCATAAATAAAGCCTCCAGACCAGTTTCTTTCTTCTCTCCCCTCTCTGCAAAAACGGTGCATTAAAAACTTGGACAGTCATGCTAGGAAAAGTTGAGGGCAGCAGGAAAAGAGGAAGACCCAACAAGAGATGGACAGACTCAATAAAGGAAGCCACAGCCTTCAATTTGCAAGATCTGAGCAAGGCTGTCAAAGATAGGACATTTTGGAGGACTTTCATTCATAGGGTCGCCATGAGTCGGAAGCGACTTGATGGCAGTTAACACACACACACACACACACACACACACAAACTTGGAGAAAGATCGCACTCTCACGCACACAATTGCTTTCGACTTTAGGATCCCAAAACCGGGCGCAGTTTTTCAAAGTCAACGGCGTTTTTACTGTCTCCCCCTGGTGCGCTCCTCCTGCTCTTTACACAAAAGTCCTGCAGGACAGATCCGTTTGAGATGCTGGGCAGAGGAAATTGTTTGAATAGTGGTTTCGAGGAAACAGCACGGTGTTATGTGCGGGTGTGTTTTAATTTGGCCTTTGTAAAGGGCCCTTTTGTGGCCTTTGTTCCCTAGCAACGCTTTTTCTACGAAGGGAAGGGGGAAGGAAGTTGCGGGACCACATCTGGGGCCGGACAAAATGGCTGCTCTGAGGGTCTTTTTTTTGTGACACGCAGGAGTGAACTAGAACTGCTTTGTGAATTAGGTAGTTTCACGTTGTTGGGCCTTTTGTTTTTAACACGCAAGAACATCAAACTACCTGATTTACTTACAGTTGACTCGACTCTGGGGTTAGTTGGGCTGATTGGTTCTCATTTGTATAGGGGATTTTTTTTCTTTTAGGGTGGGGCGGAGAATTCTTATAATTCCTCATTACGTCGACAGCCATTCTAAGCGCTGGAAAGTGCTGTACAAATCTTATTGCATGCCGGGCTCCTGGGGAAGCCGAGAGAAAGGACCTTTATTGGATTTATAGTCCAGCGGAAATCACACCGCAAATCGCGCAGTAAATGGGTCTGGCTACCAAGTCCCACCTCGACCCTCTATATTTACAACGGATGAAGCCACATTTTTAAAAAAGGAATTATTAGTCGGAATCAGGGCCTATTCATTAAAATCCCTCTCCTACACCAGTGAATTGAGGGGGTGGGGTAAAAGAAATCCTTCCCCAGCAATGCCCTGCTCAAGAATCCTGGAACCACTTACTTGAGCGATTAGAAAGTGCTGACAGAAATGAGAGTAAGGATAGAACTCAAGTGAGAAGTTCTCCTGCAGCAATACGTCTGCTTCTGCGCAGGAGAACTTCCAGCTTGGAGGGAAATCCTGTTTTAACAAGAGCCCTTTCCTTTAAACTGTAGTAGTGTTGCATTCCAACACACACTCGCCTGAAAGAAGGGTTTCCAACTGCCTGGAGAATACAATGTCCTGCCCTTTTGATTAGACCTTGCTTTACCAGGTGAGGTTCTTTATCTCCATGAAAAGCTTTAGCAGCCGATTTCCACACATTAAGGGAATAATGAAGGGAATATGCCTCCCCCGCTTCAGGACTGTTTGCAATCCTGTGTGTGTGTGTTAAGTGCCATCAAGTCGCTTCTGACTCATGGCAACCCTATGAATTGAAGTCGTCCAAAATGTCCTATCTTTGACAGCCTTGCTCAGGTCTTGCAAATTGAGGGCCCTGGCTTCCTGCATAAAGTCAATCCATCTCTTGTTGGGTCTTCCTGTTTTCCTGCTGCCCTCAGCTTTTCCTAGCATGACTGTCTTTTCCAGTGACTCTTGTCTTCTCATAATGTGAACAAAATACTATAGCCTGGCAATCCTACTTGAGAAATGGACTTACTTCTGAGTAGGGGTACCGACGATGAGGTGGTGTGTCTGACTTTTTTCGTGCAGAGTTTATAGTTCCATCTGGTGTCCCTCCCCCTATACCCCCTTTGCAAAAATTATGTATTCCGAATCTTAGGAGACTCTCCACATCATAGAGACAGGAAGCACGCAAAGGACTAGCTCATTTATTGTGGCTTTGGCATGCAATAGCCGGAAGTGCTGCTTTAGAAGTGTCCCAGCCATCAGCACCCCCCTTTTTTATAGGAGTCTTTTGTTAGGTTGGGGTATTCAATAAGACATCCCAGCTCCTAGGCACCAATACAGCGAGAAGGGCTCTTGCGCAAGACTCCTGGAAATGACATGGGGAGGTTGTCCAGCCCTTTTGCCCAGCATGAGTGGGAGAACTACCATGGGAGGCTATCTTGGCTACAGATGTACTGGCTCCAGAGAAGCTACACTAAAGAGAGTGGCTCGCCTCGGCTCAGATTCTTGGAGACTTTTTGGCTTTTTGCTCTTCCACAGTAAATAACTGTTTTTTTTTTTCCTGGAGCGGGTCTCAAGAGACTTAACTTCCAAGACAGTGTGCAGTGTTTAAGCTGGCAAGCCGAGCCTCACACACCACCCACCCCAGGCCTGCACACAATTTTGAACCATTCCGGTGCAGCTAGTTCATATTCCCACTGATTTACTAGAGAGGCTTTTATAGGAATTTGCCTGATACTTTGCAAAATAATAATTATTATTACTAAAAAAAAAATTGTGGCATTTCCAGTGAATTCCGGCAGGGCAGAAATATTTAGATCCACTTATGTTTAAAACACAGTTACTATGGGTCTGAGACTTAAGCCCCTAGGAAGATTTCCTTCCTCAAGACCCATGGAGCGAGAATATTTTGTTTTCTTAAGAACGCAAGAAGAGATCGCTCCAAAAAGCCATCTTAGCAGTGCCATCCTAAGCAGGTCTAGGTCAGGATCTTGTTAATGTGGCTTACTCCCAGGAAAGCGTTTGTAGGATTGCGCTGAAATTCCGCATCCTAGCTCCCGCAATGGCTCCCAGATGTATTTGACCCCCCCCAAGCAGGAATTCCCCCAAGCAGGAACGCATCAACCCTACCCGGCTGCTGTTCTTCAGCCAAGGCATTCAAAGGCACCTTAATTTCAGTTTGACTTGCACAGGAGAACTTCACAATGGATTTTTTAATATATATATATATATATACAACAAAACTCGCACACTTGAGGAGGAAGGGAGAACCTCCCAGTTTTCAAATCTACCATTTTGCTTTTGGAATACCAACTGGTCAAGACATCAAAAGTGTATTGGACGGTTTTTTTTAAGGCAATAATAATACAGTAGCAGACTGCCAGATTCAATACCTTGACACATCTCCCCTCCTTAAAACGCCTTAGTCCAAAGGATGATTCATGGGGAGCGCTGGAAACAAATTCGAAACAGAGCAAAGTAAATTCGGGCACGTTAAAAGCGACCCGAAGACAGGGAATTTTGCTTTGGAATCTCCACTTCCCTCCCCCCAAAATCCCCAACTGCACCCCCCCCAGCAAATATGACTAAGTCCATACTTCCATTACTCCAATACAGGCAATTTTTTTTTAACTTGCCAAAATCTCATTCCTCTCTACTACGATGTTTCATGGTTACTAGAGGGATTTTGTTTATTCCTGAACTCCAGTTCTCCAATACCCACACTAGTATTAACAGAAATTCAAATCTCGCCTCCCCCAACACCTTATTTTTTATGATAGCCCATCGCAAACTGGGATTTAATTTGATCAGGGCT
The DNA here is from genome assembly GCF_029931775.1 of Euleptes europaea. Classification (NCBI taxonomy): domain Eukaryota; kingdom Metazoa; phylum Chordata; class Lepidosauria; order Squamata; family Sphaerodactylidae; genus Euleptes; species Euleptes europaea. The sequence goes on from NC_079329.1 coordinate 25,382,085, forward strand.
CAGGTCTGCAGTCTCTTTTGATATCTACTATGTCTTCGGTTGCATGAGCGTTGCCCGATGCCCCGTCACCCGTACGCACCTCGCCTGGGCAAGCTCCTTTTCCCTTTGCCACTTGCACATCTGCAGCGCTATGCCCAAACCAGAATCTGAGAGCAGGACAAAGGGTTTTGGAGCAAGACGGGCCCCATCAAGACTCGGATTGTGCTTTGGGGGCTCTCGAGTTGGGGGAAAGTCCTATCTGAGCCAACTGAATGGAGGCGCGACTAAGTGGAGCAATCCCTCAGGAAGTTTTCCGATGCCACCTCCGTTCAGATGAATGTGCTCTTGTACAACTGCCGTTTGCATCAGCGGGGATTTGCAAGAGACTTGTAGGGCTCCAGGTTTGGACAAGGACAGGAATGCATTTATTTGACAGCCAATTTCAGGTAAACGATCACTCTTCCAAGAAAGGGGTTAAGTATTTAGGACATTAATCTACCAACTACAGTATTTTATTATATATTTTTCATCTTGGAGCAGGACTCTTGAGAGGCTGCAGATGCATGGGAGGTTTTACCATGGGTTTGCCGCTCTCTAGATGCACATTTCCCCCACCGGAATTCTCAAACCTCTGCCCGGGGGCTTATTTTTGAGTTTTGAGAATATGGATGGGGGAAATGTGCATCTAGTGAGAAGCAAATCCAAGGCAAACTCTCCCATGCAGAAATGGTGACATTTTCTTTTAGATACTTTAGATACTTTAGATAAAGTGGTGGAAGTCCTCAAAGGACCCCGTTGCTGGGACAGGTAGGGAGGAAGCACACAGATAATTAAGCGAATGGAATTGGGTTTCAGCCATCTTTTGGACCCAAACCAGGTGAGAAGAGTTCGATTGAGTCAAAGGTTTTGGTCTAACTGGGTCGTGGACCTAGGACATATTGTAAAAACTGGGAGGAAAAACCCGGAAACACCTCTCCTGTTGGAAACATGTTCCCCTGAACCTTAAACAGCAGGATAAAACGTGTCGAGAAGATCTAGCAAGCATTTTGCGAAGTACCCAGTAGACTTGTGTGAGGAAGAGACATCTTCACCCATGATATTAACATAAATTGCAGTTTCTCTGTGGGTTTCGTTGTTTCCGAAATTCACCCGTGCCACTTCGAGCCCTTTACTCTCCCGCTGAATCGATTGACAGCAACACAAGTGAGAAAGACTGATTGACCATCACGTCGCAGCCTTCTGCCACTTTAACGGTGCGATCCTACGCAGAGCCACACCCTTCTAAACCTGTTGACTTCGATGGACTTCGAACGGCGTGACTGCCCTTAGGATGGCCGGATAAAAGGCGGGTGCGGTTGACCTCCTAAACTGAGCTCCCCGATTTTCCCTCTTAATCACATTCACACCTGGTACAAAAAGCACTTTGGAGCTTCACCTGTGGAAAGTGCAGGATATCATCAGGGAAGTGGACATGCGGTGGAATAGATTTGTATGGAGCGGCCTCAGTGTCTTCCTTTGGCATAGCTCCCCATCCTTGGAAGGAAATTCACCCAGAACTACTCTAGAATCGGGCCCTCTGTATGAAACACCTTTCCCCTGGAAGAAGCCCCACCAACGATCATGGGAATTGAAATCCAACTTCAGTATCCACCTAAGCAGAATTAAACCATTTTAAGTCCCGCAAAGTCTCTGGGCTTAGAAGGGTGTTATGATTTATTTATTTACTTACTTTATTTGTAGGCAGACTTTCTCACTGAGACCCAAGGCAGACTACAATATGTATATATTTTTAAAGTTCAGTCAGACAAGCATAAGGACTGAGTTGCCAGTCCTGAATTTCAGCAGGATTTGTACACAGGTTGACCAAAGGTGTGTGTGTGGGGGGGGGGGGGGCTTATAACCAACGTTGAGTTCATAAACCGATGACTCAGTTTTGCAGAGAAGAGAAACCGAGAGCATTTTAAGAGCATTCTTGGCGATTAATGCCCCTTACTAACCAGAGATATAAGGCACTCCTGAGGAATTATCACCGGGTCGTCTGGAAACACTGGGGGAGGCGACTGTCCCCTCTCAACGATCCCCCTGCGAGTTGCACCGCACCGACCTTTGCTCCGGTGCATTAAGGCAATTCTTACATGCTTATGATCCCCAACACGTGTCCTTGAAAGTTAAGCCTATTGATTTAAAGGGAACCGCGTTCTCAGGAACAAGGCCGTTCTAAAGGGTATGCTTGGAAGTAAGTTCATTTTAAATAAGCAGGGTTTCTTCCCCAGTATTTTTGTTCTGGAGCTAGGTGTTGAGAATGTGGTTGCAGTCCACCACAGGATGGGAAAGGTACCCAATACCCCCCCCCCAAAAAAAACCCTTTAAAATGGGGTGAGAAGCTCTGCCTCTGTCTGATGTGAACTGTTTCCTTACAGAAGAGGGAAACTAATGTTATATGGGCCTTCACTCGGTTGCGACTTTTCCTCTCCTCTAACGCAGTGGAACTGATATTTATACTCAGCCAAAAGGCCACTCAGCGTGCCAAAAGTCTGCGACTTGAAAACTGGCAAGAGTTCCAGCGCTAGAGGAAGAGGGCGGCCAGAGTGGAAGGAAAGACTCAGGAAAAAAGAAAAACCACATTTGCCCTCCACATTTGTAGGGAAAGTCGTGTGCATTAACTGCTAGGCATTTTACTCCTTTAAAAAACAACAACCACACTCTTTCTTTGATGGAGTTGACTTTTACGCAAACGTGCTCGAATGCAGGGCTCTCTCTGGGTGTGGGGAGTAAATGACAGAAATCAGGGACTAACTTCTGGGTTTGTGAGCGGGATTACTCGGAAGCAAGCGGCACGGACCTCAACGGGCTTGGCTTCCAGAACTACATGCTTCATAATTGGGGCTATAAATCTATGAATGGATATTGGCCGCAATTAACAATTCACTCCGGAACTGTCCAATTAGCCCGAGCAGGACTTTAGAGGTATAAATAGATGGTGGAATGCGGCACCCAGATTTGAATAACAACAGCAAACCCCGACTTTTCTCCCGCATGCACAAATAAATACAGGCGAGGCTGACACGCAGGGAGACCCACCACCTCCTTAAACTGGAGTAATGCAATTTAACCTATATAGGTTTAATTCCTTGACTCTAATCACTAACCCCAAAACACAGCTGATTTCAAATGGGGGGGGGGCGGACTTGCTTGCAAGTGGGTGTCCTTAGGAGGGTTGCGGCTTAAAATCGGTTCCCACGAATAAACTCTGCCGCCGAACTAAGTTTAGGATCCGGGTTGCAATGAGGGGAGGAAATAATTTGCAGGAGCTCTTGGGTATTCCTAAAATAGGGTATACCGTGTCATTCCAGATTAACTGAAAATAGGGTTTGGGAGAAGATGGATCGAATTCTATAGGAAACCTTGCAGGGGGAGAGATGGGGTGGCGGGGGAACCAGAGGTGTTTTCGTTCCAACTTTGTTTCTGCCTCGCTCTGTATTTGTGGAACTTGGTTCATTTCTCCCCCTTCCAAAGCAAGAAAGAGAAGACCAGTCTTACCTGAAGCCGCCTCCGCAACGTTGGCCACTAAAACGAAGGGCACAGTAAATGTTGGGGAAGGTGGGTTTGCAAAATGGAAAAAAAATAAAAAATAGAACAGGCACCCCGGCTGGGCCGGAGAGATAATCCGCCGCTACCCCAACGAGCCCACCATATGTAAAAGACACCGAGCAATGACTTTGGCGAATCCAACCCCTGAAGTTCACTCTGCTCTCTGCTCTCCGTCTTCTTTGGGCCGACCTTTCGCTTCCTTCGTCCCTCCACATCCAGGACCTTCATGATTTCCCCAAATGTGGCACCATGTTTTTTTTTAAAGGACTTTCTGACACGGCTCCCCCTCCCTCCCACCTTTTCAGAGCAAGGCTTAATCTCACTTTAGAAATCTAACTGTAACGCTACCTGTGTGTGTTTGTGCGTGTGAGGGTCCCATTTGGGGCTCACACACCAACCCTCACATTTCAGGGACTGTTATTCCAGCTCCTTTCATAATAAAGCTATCAATAATGCTGGGGGGGGGATTCCTTGGTACGTCTCTACCTTGGAAAGCTGGTTTTCATCCATCTCCTCCACCCCTCACTCCCCTCTCGGACTGTGAACTGGTGAGGTTACACTCTTCTTCAGGTCATCTCGGCTGGCCTTCATTTCATACAGCTGGCAAATACCAAATGGACTGGTAGGCAGCGATAAAGCATTATGTCCAAAGTAGATTGAGGTAAGATCGTGGACTTCTCTTAGGGCTTGGGTCAACCGCAGTCTTCAATTCAACCGCATCGAAGTGGCTGGATCACAAATGCTACCACGGTTACTACCAACGTCGCTGGCCCTACTGTTACTAAGAACAATAATAATTGCTGTATACACATTTCACACGCCCGGTACCCCTTCTTCAAATCTCATTCACTTGGGAAAGGTGTCATCGACTTCAGAAGAACCTTAGGGACAGCTCTCATGCATTTTGAGGGGACTTTCGCAGGAGACCTTCCTGCTGTTGCTTTGGTTCTGAATAATTTAACTGTATCCATCTGAAAGATCAATTTGAATCAATGAGAGTTGAGTGCCAGCGAAGGGGGCGGGTATGCGCTGGCTATTTCTTACTTATTCAAACACAGAAGCCAGCCTTGGAAACACAATGAGTACTAATTCTCAGCAGAGTGATACCTTGGGTCAGTATCAGTTCAAAGAAGACCCTGCTGTCCTTATTTCAGAAATGGTTTTCATTGTAGTTTCCACACTGGATGAAATTCGATTTGGTCGATTGCCCCTTGTCCCCAGTCATCCGAACGTTTACTCCCAAGTAAGTCTTACTGGTCTCCACTGAATAAGCAATAGTGATTAGCTTCCAGTTTTTAGAATCCAGCGAGCCATATATTCCGGAGCAATGCTGTTACCAGCAGGGCCAGACTGAAGCTCTGAATACTTAAAATGGTTAGTTTGCATGTATCTTATTTACATCATTTTAAGTCAGTATGCCAAATGCCCTTACTTAAGGAGAGGCCAACACTGAACAGTATACTCGTCTTAGGCCATTCATGCATGGGAGGTTTTGCCTTGGATTTGCCGCTCTCTAGATGCACATTTTTCCCATCTGAATTTTCAAAACTCTGCATGGGGGCTTATTTTTGAGTTTTAAGAATTTGGATGTGAAAAATGTGCATCTAGAGAGCAGCGAATCCAAGGCAAAACCTCCCATGCATAAATGGCCTTACCTTCTGCATAAATGTGCATAGTATCGCACATTCAGATGCGGATGTGGATATTTTTTGTTCTCCTTCTCTGGAGATACTGGATGCAAACTTAAATCCACTTTGGAGGGGGGAACTGGGGAGTGGAATGCTGATTCCAAAACAAATCGGATTAAACTTCTGTACCCTTCCCCTTTCCTGGCTTTCCTGACTAGTTTTTCTCTCCACCCCTCCCCCACGGAGGCCTCTAACTTTACAAGGGATTTCTCACCGCTTTATTAACTGCTAAGATTATAAACATCTCTAGGTCCAGTTTCAGCTCTGCGGCACTCCCCACATGCGGGAATTGTTTTGCTTCCCTTCAGAAAAGGAATTTTCTCCCTCCCTCCCTGTCTTTCCCTCTCTCCACTTTCTTACAAAAAAAAGGCACCCACACACACAGCCAAAACAGTAGCATTCAAAACCCTGAGCTAGCACAGGAAACGGAGAAAGGTGTATTTCTTTTTAAAAGGGAAAGGAAAGAAAGAACAACATTAAAACAAAATAAAGCTTTTCGGGCTTTAGCGCTTTTCACCCACGCCACTCGCCTCCAGGTCAATGTTCCTTTCGGAAACCAGAACAGACTGGAGGGAACGAATAATTTATAAAAATCTGTTTGCTACACATTTTCATTGTGTTTCCTCGCTTGTCTGCTTGTTTGTAAATCAGTTTGTGTCCCCAGGTGTTTTTAAGCTGTAAAATGCACAATAGCAATCCTTAGAGGAGGAGATTTGAGAATCCCCTAATTTTGGAACAGGTCACAAGTCAGTTAGCAGCAGTTGGACTACAGCCCTTTCAAGCCTGTAGGTTAGGTGGGGGAAAGAGAACTTTTTGGAAGGTATAAACGTCCGTAGGAGGGCATTGTTAGGCTGCGAGCCATTTTCCGGGAAGAAATGTCCTTGATGGGGGGGCTTCCATGCACCCCCTCTGGCATGATCACCGCTGTCCGAAAAGGTCCTGGTCATTTCAGTGGCTCACTAAAATCCACCACCCATCCACTTCAAAATAGCCTTTCGCTAGCCAGGCGGACTGCTCCAGAAGGTAAATGGATTTTGTTGGAGACTTCGGGACTGCAACCCAAGCACATTTACTTGGAAGTCAATTCCATTGTAGTCAAAAGGACTTAACTTCCAATCAAAGGTATTTGTATGTTTCAATTAGAGTCGGCGGGGCTTAAACCCCCTCCGATTTCAGCTGGGCTGTTCTTCTAAGTGGTGTACTGTTTGCAGTCTTCAAATGGCCTTAAATCCAAGTATTTCGACCTAACTTGGTCGTGGAGCCTGGCGTAGCAGTTTGAGGGGCTCCCACCTCCCCTAGCATTCCCAATTTACTCTGCATAGAAGTCAATTATGCTGCTCTGGAGTAAGATGCTCTCAGCCATTTTGGGAAAACAAAACTGGTATTTGTCAAATAATATCTATCTATCTATCTATCTATCTATCTATCTATCTATCTATCTATCTATCTATCTATCTATCTCTCGACTCATGTAAAGAGAATCTTTCCAATGTTTTAAGAATCCAACCTTTCCTGGGGACAGTTTCTGGTAAGAAATTAGCTAACCAAGATTTGGACCTCAGGTATTATAGTTCATCAAAATAGGGTTGGAGGGTTTATTGCTAGCTTGTCTTAACAAACCTCGCTGCTAGTTTTGAAAAGCGACACCCTTTAAAAAATAAAAACATTTGGGATACATCAAACTAACAAAAACTAACCCACCCCCCATTAACTACATGAAGGTGCGACATGGCTATTGTGAGTTTCTCTTATGTTTGGACACCTCGGTCACAAACAATAATGATATTTCTGAACAGGGTATAGGTTCAATATCCAAGGAACCATTCCCTTTGGGGCATTCAATTGTAAGGCAATCTTTTGTATCACTGACCGTAGACGTTCAATTTCTTTTGTAGACACATCGAGAGTAGTTAAAACTATTTAAGGAACTGATCTTGAAATTTCCCCAAACAGATCTTGTCTAACACACTCTGATCCTCGATATGGGATATGTTTAGGGAGAAAGGAAACTCAAAAAATTGGATCTCGATTCCTGTTGCTTTCAGCCGGTGTAAACCGCGAGTTCTTCAGCAGCAGAACTGAGTGGTGGACTGAAATACTTTTTAAATCTCTTTACTGAGCACTACACATGTGTAGCCTTACTTTAAAATCACTTTAGTTGGTAGTGCCTGAGGATGTCGTAGTTTTCTCATTTGTTCCTTGCAAATAATTTGGGCTGTGTTTGATTTAAAAAATATATATATCAAAATCTTCGGTCTGGTTCCTTTAAGGAACTGTATATCTTAGCTGAGCAAGAAAGCCAAAAACAAAAAAACAAACCAAAGATCACTTCCTCCCAAACAAAACCTCCAGGTTCAGGAACCTGGTATTGAGTCTCCCACAACAGGATGTGAGTGATGGCATCCAGGGTAATGCACGTTTTTAAAAGGGGAGAAGAAATGAAAATTAATATATCCCTGGATAAAACTCCAAAAGAGGGGAAAGTCAATGGGTTTTCCAGGTCTTCTTGTGTGGTTGAGGTTCACTGGGGAATCCCTGAAAGCCCAGGGTTCCGCTTCAGGGTTGCTCTCCTGAAGTCATTTTGGTATGAATTTATCTATTCCGCAAAATTATATACTCAACTGCTGACATGCCTCATAATTATTTATAGGAGGTGCCCGAGGATTCCCCCCAGAATATATTTATTACAGGTAAAACACGGACAATTTATCTTGCAAAACACCGAACAGGTGTTTCCTTTCAATTAATGTTCAGTAAATTTCATAGCTACTTAATTTTAACCCACCCCCCCTCCGAACAACAACCAAAAATATCCAGCCGGCCTTTCCTTCTCCACAACGCCTTTAAATCAGTTTTCTCGTACTTTTGACTCAGTCCAAAGGAATAGAGGGATGCTCTAGACCTCGGGTTGATATATTTTTTTAAAACCCCAACCATAAAACCCCAATGCATGCTTGATTTTCAGTTTCAATTACATCAGGGGTCTTGTTAATGGCAAAGAAATTCTCTCTAATCGTGGAGACGTTTTGTTGCGGTTGTTGTTTTCCAGTTAGGCAGAGCAGTTCTCTCCGTGACCAGTCGGTAGGAATAAAGCCACGTTTTAACAAGGTTTCCTAAAAGAAGGATTGCCCCAGGAATAAACGAAGTGGGGGCAGAGTAATAGCGGTGGATGGTCAAAATCCAAACGCTGGCCAAAATGCAAGTCGAGCTGGGATTCCTTGAAGCTCATACAAATTCTGCTACTGACTCCAAAGTTGGTATTCAGAATGCTGGAATTACTATTTGTTGTTGTATGGTTGCAATATGGGGATATGGGGGGGGGTGAGGAAGAGAATGGCCCTCTCAAAATAGATAAATTTTAAATCCTATTTATTTCAGTGGAAAAGTTAGCTAGTCACTCTCCCTCTCAAATCAGCTGGACAGTGTGCTAATTTTTGCAGGTATACCAATTTCCTCCACCACCACTAGTCCCAGTACAGCCTATCAAACTAGGCATGGAAGACAGAAAGATTTCAGGTTTTGTTTCAAATGTTGCTTGAACTCCTCAACAGAATAAAAAGGAGAGTCTGTCTACTAATCTATCTGTCTATCTGGTTCAGTGCAATCCTATGCCTCCGGTCCATTGAAATGAATGGGTTTAGACCGAAGTGACTCTCTACAGGACTGCTCTGTAGCTCTCTGTATTCACACCAGATCGCTCTCTGCCCATACAAAGGCCCAACCTTGGGATTCTTTCCTTTTCTCAGTCCCATTCACTACAATCTTGGCACGTTTACTCGGGAGTAAGCCTTGCTGGCCTCAAACATCTACCCATCCATCGGTTATCAGAGGGCATTGCTTCCAAGCAAATTGATGTGAGTGTTGTGGGGACGCTTCTGTCCCCCCTTTACTTAGGGTTTCTTTTAATCATTAAATCTTTGCTGGGGGAAACAATTTCTCTCCATCAAGCCATCCTCCCTTCCTTCCACCTTTCTGCCTCTTTCTTTCTAGCACCCATCCATTTTTCTTCATCCATCTCAGATCTGTTTTGCTACACACCTACATAATCCCCTTGTATGCAACACAGACACGTGTATCATCTTCCTCCCTTAGGAGAACACGTAAAGAAAAGTGCAATTGGGGTGGTGGTGCCGCTCTTTATTTACTTGATGATAAGAAATGTAAAGATGAGCACCTTTACATCCATGCGTCCAATCGCTCCTTTGGTACCGATCTGCCCTCCTTATGGTAACAGGGGCTATTTATGCATGGGAGGTTTTACCTTGGATTTGCCGCTGTCTAGATGCACATTTCCTCCATCCGAATTCTCAATACTGCATGGGGGGCTTATTTTTTAGTTTTGAGAATGTGGATGGGGAAAATGTGCATCCAGAGAACGGCAAACCCAAGGCAAAACCTCCCATGCGTAAATGGTCAGAGTGTACCTTTCCTCCTTCATCAGCACTGAAAAATCCAGCCTCAGCGCGTTGGTTCCCCCCCCCCCCAACAGGGTGTCTCTCTTTATGGCGCTGGGGGAGCCGAGGGCTGAGTCTGGGCAAAGCCATGCCGGACATTTCCTGCTCCGCTCAAAAGAAAACGGAATCCACCATGTTAGGGGGGGAAAAGACAAATTTACGATTGGGCATTGTGGAGCCCTTGACAGAGACAAACCCGTCGGTCCACAAGGCCCTTAAGCCGAAACACGCTACTGCGCCAAGTCCTTTGGACTTCCACTGGACACACCCCGGGGTCCTTAAATATACTTTATTTGGAAGTAAATTCCCCAGCAAGAAGTGTGAACAAACTGGCATGCAAACGTCTTTAGGAACGGGATTGCACTCCACAGCCGTTGCCTTGAGTGGGACTCCTCTGGCGCAAGTGCGTAGAACGGGACCCGTCTGTTTAAATGCCAAAGCTTCGGCTTAACTAGAAGGGATCTAGAGGATCAAAAAAATACAGGCTGCGGAAGAAGAGGAGGTGAAGCAAGGCTGGCTCTGAAATGTGCGAGACACCCCCCTGGCTTTCTCTCTCTCTCTTTTTAACATCCTCCTTTTCCACAGGCAGTAAATTCAAGGCTATAAAAATCAAAGAAAGCTAATGTAAGTTTTATTCAACTATTTAACCGTCTCAAGTCTAACGCCTTCTGTAGGGAAACAAAGAGGATCAGTACCGGATTGGACATTTTACAAGGGTAGTAAAATTAAAGTGCGTGTATATGGCGGGGAGGGAAGGAGGCAAGAGGGGAGGTTGATCTCTAAAAGGCAACCCGGTCCTCCCCCCACTTCCCATGCGTTCAAAACAAACCGGGATATTGCCCCAGAAGCCCATCGAATGAATCTATCTATCTATCTATCTATCTATCTATCTATCTATCTATCTATCTATCTATCTATCTATCTGTCACAGTGTGTAAAAATATTTATGTATACATACACACACCCTCGCACTCCCGTAGTCAAAAGAACAGTGCCTTCAAATCTATACCAATACATAGAATGCATGCATGCATGCGTACATATGTACATTATGCGTACATATGTATATTATGGAGACAGGAACGTTTTTACATGAACGCGTGTCTGGGTGTGTCTTTAAATTATTTACTCTTGTTATAAGGTTCTGGGGAAACGCGATGGATGCATACATAACAGGCAAGCATATATAATATACATGCAAATAAACACCCCAACAGACAGGCATATACAATAGGCATGCGTTAGCTTTCAATATGGAACGCGCATAGACATTTCAATATGCAAACCTGTGACAATTAACGTTTAAGGATGGCACCAAAACGAGGCAACTGTCCTATGCAGAAACCTCTACCAAGAGTTTACAATCCACGATTCCCCCCCAAACCCCCCCTCCCATACAAGCCGTCCATTGAAAGATATTCCCTGGACTTCTAGCAAACTTAAAAGTTCACTTTCTTATTGTATAATATACATTCAGCGAAATGCCAACTTGGAAGGAGGGGGGGGGAAGCCAGCCTAGAATTGCAGTTTATGGATTTGGGGCGGGGGGAGGGAGAGTGTTAGGAGGAGAAATAGGTGGGAGGACAAGAATTCCCCAGAAGAGTATTACAGGAGCCAAAGAGAGGGCAAAACTCAGCATTTCTCTTTCATGTTTCAGAAGGGGGGAGGGAAGAGAGAGAAATCTATTAACCCCCCCCCAGACACACACCCCGCAGCACATCCCCTCCGCCCCCGCGTCCCCTCCCCGACCCCCCACCCCCACCCCCGGTTTGCACTGTACGCTCCGCGCTTTCTGAACCCCTGACGTGGTTCTACACACCGCCTCAACATAACACAATCCATCCTTGATATGGAATGCGGAGGGCGGTTTGACAGCCCGGCGCAAACCCCCCCCCCCTCCGCCGGGATTGATTTACGTCGGCCCTGACGCTTTATCAGCCTCACGAAAAAAGTTTGACCAATCATTTTGCTGGAAGCTCCCAACCCGGCAGTCCCGACTGTACTTTTTCTTGGCTAGGAAGTTGCCGCTGGAGAAGGAAAAAGGGGGTTAACCGGCCGTCTCGCCTGTTTTTTTTTTTTTACAGCTCGCCTCTTCCCCCCGCCACCCACCCACCCATCACCACCTATCACCCTTCTATACTTCCATATCTATAGAAACCAGCTAGCTCGAGACCGGCTCCTCTTATTTTTTTTTTATTATTTGATTTTATTGCTCGCTGGCTCCTGTGTGTGTCTCTCTCTTTTTTTTATCCCCCTTCTTCCCCTTCATTGAACCGTGCGGCTCCTTATGATGTCCAAGAATGTCCATTTCTGGAACTCTTAGCAATTATTATGTCGACTCCATTATAAGTCATGACAGCGAAGAACCTCCCGCGGCCAAATTCTCGTCGGGGCAGTATGCAAACGCCAGGCCGACCGGCCACACTGAGCCCCTCGAGTTCCCCTCCTGTAGTTTCCAGCCCAAATCGTCCGTTTTCAGCGCTTCCTGGACGCCTCTGACGACACACACAGCTACCACCCTTCCTTCGGTCTACCATCCCTACATCCAGCATCAAAACCTCCCAACCTCCGAGAGTAGGTATCTACGCAGCTGGCTGGACCCCGTGCCCCGAACTGAAAACATAGCCGGGCAGGGACCAGTTAAAACAGAACCTCTGCCGGGACACCCCGGGGAGATCCGTAAGCAGGGGGCACAGGAGTACCATTTAGAAACGGCGGCTGGAAGGGAAGGGATCGCTTCCAATCAAAGGCCCAGCTTCGAGGACAATAAAGTTTGTGAAGGAAGCGAGGACAAAAGCAGGCCAGATCAAAGTAAGTTATAAAAAGTGAGGAAGTAAACAGCATAAAAAACTGGAGAGGGGGGGGGTGTCGTAAAACGGCACAATGGGAGAGGGAAGCTTTAAAAAAATTGCAGGTCTTAAAAGGAGACCCTTCCCCCCCTTCCAAAATCCAGCCGTGCTAACCAAGGCTGGGGGGGGGGGGAGGAAATGGAAGAGATTGCTCTGTTTGTTGAGATTGTTGTTGTATGTTTTTTTAAAAGCTGAAATGAAATATCTAATGCGCAGGGGGGGGGGTGCGGGGCCACCTGAACAAGTCCCAGTGACTAACTTGCCTGTAGTAAATTTCTTTTGTGCCAGGCTGGGCGACGGGGAAATATGGAGATTTGTTGTGGGTTTGTTGATGCGCCCGTGTTGGGGGGGAAAGGGATGCTGGAGGGGACGTGGAGGAGATGTTCGGGGTGCTTATTTTGTTTGCTTCTCCCTTCCAAAACAGGGGTGGGGAGAAGTTCACGTGGAGAAGTAAGCCGGGGAGGGGGGGCCTTTGTCTCTGTGTGCCCTTGTTTACCTCGAAGGACCCCCCGGTTCCTTCGGATGCCTTCTCCTTCCGTCACTCTCTCCTCTCGATTGTTGATTGTCATTTGCTTATGAAATGCGCCCGACGTGGCTATGAATATTTCAGAGCCGAGGCTTCTCTCTCTCTCCCCCCACCCGCCTTTCCCCAACAAAACAGTAAAAAAAGCAAACGAGCTTAATTGGGTCTTTTATTTGCTAGGGGGGAACCGGCTGGCAAACTCTTAAACTTAATCGTGTGGTGCGTTTCGCGACCGGGTGGCGGCTGTGATCGTTCGGTTTTCTGCTCCCCCTTCCGGGGGGGGGAATCGAGTAAAAATGATTGGGATTTTTTTTGGGGGGGGGGATGTGGAAGGGCGATGAAATATAATGTAAAGATACGCTGCCTCCCCCTGTAAGGGAAGGGAAGAGGGTGCCCGGCGCCTTTCCCAATGGCCTTGAAGAATCCGGAGTTGTCAGGCAGAGACCTTCCCCCCTGTATACCGGGTTGGAAACAGAAGAAGGATCTCGGGGGGGTGTTTGGTGGGTGTGTGGGGAAAGCTTCGCCTTTTTAAAAAATGACTTGGCAGCTTAAACAGGAAAAAAAAAAAAAACACCAAACTCCCCAGGACAGAAGCCCTCTCTGAACTTTGGAAAGCCCCAGTCGTGTTTCTGCGTCTCCGTGTTCTCTTAAACGCACCTATCCTCCTCTCTTTAGCGCTGACCCCGATCCAGCATCGCAGTCGGGCAAGAGCGCGCCTGAAAATCCAGGAGGCGTCGGCTGATTTGTGCCATTCCGGTCCGCCTCGCGGTTCCCTCTCGCACGGTGTGGGGCGGCGGGGGGGTGCAAAGCGCCGCGTTTTGTGTTGGGGCGGCTGGGCAGAAATGCTTGGCTTAGAGGCCGAGGCGAACGGTGGAGAAGAATTGGAAGAGGTCTCCCCCCCCACACACACACACACCCCAAACACACTGGAGACGTAATCGAAATCTTTCCCTAGAAAACTGCTCGGTTCTAGTGGCCCAAGAAACGCCAACCGGCGCTGAAGGTCGCTTAGAAGGCAGGCTTGGTCGGAGGGCGCAAAAAACGCCAAAAGAAAAGGCAAGAAAAAGAGGGAAAGAACAAATTCTGTTTCTCCCCCCCCCCTCCAAAAAGATGGGGTGGGAGGCATTCATTCCGGTTCGCCCTCGGCCAGCCGTTTCGCTTCTCAGAATCGATCCACGCCCTGTAGGAATTTCTTATTGGTAAATCTGCGGGTTTATGTTTTGGGTTCCCCCCCCCCCTAAGAGTAGCGTGCCAAAGGAACATTATTCTCTCCTCTCCCCCCTTCCTGTTTGGGGAATAGCGTGAAATGAAAGATAAACTTGTTTTCCTGTGGCAGACGTCATGTTTCCTTGAAGTGCCAAGAAATCACACAAACACGAATTTTAAAAAAAGGCAGAGGGGAGGGTCGTTGGTGGAGATCCCCCCTCCACATGCCATTAAAAGATAGGTAGCAGTATTAATTATTAAGTGCATGTCTCTTCTTTAATATTTAATCCCGCCTATTAGAGACAGTCACTTCTGGGGAAGAAGCGGCGGCTCGGATTTGTAAGGCAGGAAAATCGCTCAGGCTGATTTTTTTTGTTTTTGTTTTGTTTCCAAAACCGGAATGCAGGATGTCATCCATTGAAGACCCAGGGAAATGGCTTGTGCTCTGCTGGACCTCCTTACTGGGGAGGATCCAAGCTTTGCGGGGCTACTTTTCATGGCGGAAGGCACCCAGGAAGTCAGGGAGGGTTGGCTTTCTCCTTTCTCACGGCGTTTCTGCCCCTTGATGAAGACTCCCCTTTGGTACAAGAGAAAGAACCGATACATCTCAGCTCAACCTGTTGCTAGAGTCTCGGGCAAATGTCCCCGAGCTTCTCTTTGCCAAAGCCTCAACCTCCGCTTCCCCCATTTTACTCCCGAGTAGTCCTATGACGATCAGCAGTGTTGTTCAGTGGGCAGTGCATCCCTAGCGCAGCCTTTCTTCTGCCTGGTGTGGATGGCTGCCCCCTAACCTTTCCACCAGAATCAGGTTTGGATTGTTTCTCAGAGAGCAAGAAGGTCTGCTGAGACTCCTACTCAAATCTATTCAGTGGGGCTTATTTGCCAGGGAAAGTTTTCTTAGGATGGCACCGTTAGAATGCTCTGTGGGATTGAATTTATCATGGGGCAGAAAGCACAGCCCACCGGGCAGTTCTGGAGGGGTTTGCTCTGGAAAGTGGCTGGTACCCCGGGAAATTTCCCCCTGGCTTCGGGTTAATGTCTTGCGGTGATACAAGGACGCTGATGCAAACGAACCCACCACACAGAACTCACCACAACAGACAATTTGCTTTCTCAGTGGCAGTGTGGATATTATATTAAGATTTAGAAAAAAAAGACAGAAGAGAGAGTGCTAAATTATTCATAGATGTTTAATGAATTAGTTGGTGCATGCAAGCGGGAAACAGACGCAAGCCGTTTGAAAAACGTGACTCTGAAATAGGGATAATTTCATATTATTACTATGAAAAGAGGCGCATACATTAGTCCTTCCTTCTTCTCTCCCTTCTGTTAATAATCTCTCCCTCGCTTTCAAAAAGGTCTGAACTTCTTCCTTCCTTGGATAAGTTTGTCACAAAACATCTAAACTCCTAAAAACTTCCTTCCTTCCTTCCTTCCTTCCTTCCTTCCTTCCTTCCTTCCTTCCTTCCTTCCTTCCTTCCTTCCTTCCTTCCTTCCTTCCTTCCTTCCTTCCTTCCTTCCTTCCATTAAATAATTGCATGGCTTACATACTCCAGTCTGCTGTAGGTAGATGGGTAGGTTATCTTTTACGTCCTCTTCACCCAATATTTACCCAACACCTGCACACCTGAGCATTCTTATACTGGTGGGCATGCTTTGCGCAACTGTATGGTTTCCAGCAGGTCTTCCACTATAACCTCCACCCTCTTCCTAGGTGCAGATGTTCTGCCAGGTCCGAAGTTCTCCTTGCTGGTGGTTGGTTGGCCAACCACGGGACCCTGTATTGGCATTGATGGGCCTCTGCTCTCTCTTCCAGGTAACCCCGCGGCCAACTGGCTCCACGCTCGCTCTTCCCGGAAGAAACGATGCCCCTACACGAAGTACCAGACCTTGGAACTGGAGAAAGAGTTTCTGTTCAATATGTACCTCACGAGGGACCGTAGACACGAAGTGGCCCGGCTCCTCAACCTGAGCGAAAGACAAGTCAAAATCTGGTTTCAGAATCGAAGGATGAAGATGAAGAAAATGAACAAGGAACAGGGGAAAGAATGAAGGTTCCCTAGCCCGGCCCCTCCCTCTTCTCTCCCCCAATTTGGCCCCTTCTTCGAAACTTATGTTGTATTTATGGGCAAATGGTCTAAGGGCGCCTGAGGTTGGGGTGGGGAGGACAGCCGAGCAGAAACAGACCGCTTGGTTTGGATTACACCTGTTCTATTATCCTGGTCGCCTTTTCTTCTTTTAAAACTGTCCAGGAGGTAACGCTATAGTGTGAGGTATCGCAGTGCAGATGACTGGCGATAGTTTCCTGTTAATTTCATGGAGCTCCCCCAGTGACTTCTTGGGATAGCCTTCCCTGAGCTACATCGGACTTCTTCCTCCCCCGCACCCCAAACACTGTCCCAGACAAGGAGGCCCAATCCACTGGGAAGTTCTCTGAGCCAAGCCTCCAGGAAGCCAAGGGAAACTGCGCTCCAGCACTGAGTCTCTATGGGATTTCCTGGAAGAGGGTGCTCTTCCCCCAAAGGCTTTCTCTATCCCATATTCCTTACAGTGGGGGGAGCATGAGCGGAAGCCCATTAGATTCCCCATCCTTTTTAGAGCCCCTGAGTCAATTTCCTGATAGGCGGGGGCCAGAATGCTACTGCACACTTACAGCGCAATCCCCCTCACAGTTGCTCCAATCTAAACCCATTGGAATTAATGGGTTTACACTGGAGTAACTCTCTTTAGGATTGTCCGGTTAAACACCACCCCTTGCTTTAAAAGAAGTCCGCCTGAGGAGCCGGAGAGCAGAACACTTGCCACCCGGCAAAAAAAGGGCAATCTTCTTCTCATTTTAAAAGTCTTGCTCAGAAGATCTAAAGATGTCCCATAAATTGGTCCTAACTTTTAAGTGGCTAGAAAGGACGCTTTTCCTCCTTCGGCGCTCACAAATTAGCAAGATGAGGGGATGGCCCGAGAGATCCCCACCTTTATGAAGAGAAAGCGTGCGTTCCTAGTGTCCAGTTATTTATAATTTATTGTGAAAGTCAGTCAGTATTCAAGTGCCAAGCATGCTTTGAGGAGCTTCTCTGGACCTCCTTCTTTTCCTTCACCCAGGTGTCTGCGGAGAAGTTTTTAATACTTGAACGTTCTAGGAATATTTTCGTCTGCACCCACCCCCCCTGCTCCTGGAGGGCAGAGCCACCTCTCATGTTAACATGAAAATGAAGTTCTGAGTGGCATAAAAGGTCTTGAGGTGGAAAGGGAAAAGCACTGCATGTGCGTTAATGTAAAAAACAACCAGGCATCCTTATTGTTTACACACAAGGGGGGGAAATCCCTTATTTCATACACGAAAGAATGGGATTCTCAACTTTGAAAGCAGAGTTGGGGGTGTCTCACATCTTGGGTAGCCACTCGGGTACCACATAGGATTCTGTTGTCCTTATGACTGTTTCTATTTAGCTTCCCCCCCCCCTCCATCGGTGGGGCTTGGGGGAAATAGGTAGTTAAGTAACTTAGTACAAAAGTGATCATATGGTGTGTTTATTTTTCAAAAAAAAAAGTGTTAGTGACTGTGCTTTGTGAACGTTCCGCTCGTTTTCTGTGGCTTTTAGGAATATAATTTTTTTTGGGGGGGTTGTCTATACCTGTTAGTGGCAGAACTGGCGGGATAGACGTGTATATAATTTATCTCCCTCCCTTTCCCGTGCTTCCATCTTAAACTAACAGGATGTTTCTAGAAGTAACACTGTTATGTACTGACAGGTTTTGGAAACAAAACAAAGGGGCGGGGAACTTGACAAGAGACAGACGGGATCAATGTCTCTCTTTCAGGTAATTTCTGGGCAAAAAAATAAAAAACGGTTCCAACGGAGAGATCTAATTTCATAGAGTGTTGTATAGGATTTTTGTACCACTTCCGCCTGAGGATAAGCCGTTGTTCTGTAGAGATTTGATAGGCATATTTTGGTCCTTGGGAGAGAGCGTCGCCCGCTTTGCGGGGTTCTCCAAAGATGGGAAACAAACCTTTTAGGATAGACTTCAGTGTAAAATATTCCGCCTTTTTAAGAGAGAGAGAGAAAAAAAGATTTTAGAAGTTTTGATGACTTTCCTCAAAACCCGTGGGGTATTTCCTTTCCCAAATGAGTTTTCTTTTTAGTAGGAGAGTAGGCAAAGTGATTTTTTGTAGTTTCAAACCTTAACTCTAGGGAATGGCTCAAATCTAGTCAAACTTCACCTTGTCTTAATACACCAATTTCGCAATGGGATTTTGGAGGAAGCCTTTTGTCTCCTCCCCCCCCCCCCGTCAAAATAAACATGGTTTTAAATAAATCGTTTTTGAACAGGCCTGCTATTGCGTCGTTTGAGGTTTAAGACGATTCTCTGGTTTGCCTGCATTTCGTTTCTCGCCGGTGCTTTAGACGGGGGTTCAGCTAGCTTGGCATATATGGTGCAAAAGGGTCCTGGGACCTTTTCAAGGGTGACCCACACAAGTTGTAAAGCAAAATCTCTCTGTGAATCTCTTTACTTGCTCTAGGCATAGATATATTCCTATTCCTTAGTAGTGAAGACAATGAATCTTTTTTAGAAACCGCTTTTCCCCGTGCCAGAGCATGGATTAAAGAAAATAAATTAATTGATTTCGTTAAAGGGGGGGGGGAGATGTAAAAACACAAAACACCTTCATTGTTTCTTCTATTCTGTAAAGTAAAAATGTGTTTCCCCCACGCACAGTTGTTTAATGCCTCAGCATAAATATCGATTGTTTGTGGGGGGACCTCTCCCCAAGTATCTCTTATTATACTGCTTCTGTTATGATTTCAGAAATATTTGCAGTCCCACTGTCGCGCTCTCTTTTTTCTTGGCTCTTTGGGGTGCGCTATAAAGATCTGGGAGGGGATTTTTTTTTTTGTTTCAAAATTGTTTCTTTACTTTAAAAAAAGGTCAGGGGAGGGAAAGATTCTGAGAATTCATTTCCTGTGTATTTTTTGCTTCCGTGTCGACCGCATCACAAAAAACCATTCAGCAAAAACAGAAATAAAAGCAGTTTTCCCATCTTTTCATTTGTGACGAAAGGAGTCTTTATTAAAGGAAGGGACCCGGATGGTAGAAAAAAAAAATAGGGAGGAAAAGGAATGGATAGATGGATGGATGCATTTGTGAGCGAGTGGGTGAATGTTGTGTTCGCACATTGCAAGTAAAGATAGATCTACATGGAATCCAGTGTTGGTGGAGACATGAAAATGTTGCATTCCACTTCCCAGAAGGGTGTAGATGCTAATCCCTCAACCTGTCCCTCTTTTTAAACCGAAAGAATAATAGCCATCATTAAAATATTCAGTAAAATCTCTTGAAATACGGCTTCCAGAGAAACCCTCTTGTGCTTTAGACAAATCCTTGTGCTTTAGACAAAAGCTTTACTTCCACATTTATTTCCAGTGTCCGATAGAAAACAAGCAGATGAAGAGAACAGCTCCAGTTTTCCTTAGCGCCTTCACGTTGAAAAGAGTAAAATTGGCTCTTCATCTTCATTTCAAATTCTCCTGAAAATTCTTTCGTTTGGCAAAACCATGGCAAGACAGGGGAAGGACGTTTGGATCTTTCCGGAGGAGAAGCGGAAGAAAGTAGCTTGTCATAAAGGAGAAAGAGAGAGAGAGAGAAGAAGAAGAAGAAGAAAACTCTGCACAGTGGGCTGCAATAAAAGAATATGACCGCCATAAAACTTTATAGGGTATAAATTTCTGAAGGTTAAGGAACTAAGCAACTGTAAAGCAAACAAGAGTCGAAAACTTTCAGAAGCTCCTAAATTACTAGAATGCCTTCAGAAGGGGTCTCTCTCTCTGTGTGTGTGTGTCTGTGCAAACGGTGCTGGGAATACATTTCTAGTTCACCCAAACACTTTTTTAAAAAAAGAATGGTGGTTGTGTTTTTTTAATTTTAAAAAAATTACACTTGGAAGATAAAGTCTATTCCATCTCGTGCATTCCGTGGAAATCCAGCGTTCTCTGGTGCCTCTTTTTCTTGGTTTGTGTTCCTTATCACTTCCAAGCTGGCCGCATCCTGGACCATAAACTCACAGCAACACACACACAAACCACACACTACATCAGATATAGACACACACAGAGCCAGTTTCTGGCCAGACGTCTGGTCTTCAAAAGCCCTTTTTTCCCTCCCCTCTTTTTAAATCTGTTTACAACCCAAGCTTTTCCCCTTCCAGAGCAGAATACTGCAATTGTTTAGTCTCGGGTGTTTTCTCTCTCTCTCTCTCCCCCCCACCTTTTTTAAAACAATGGTGGTTTTTCAAAAGCGAAAGCCCTTTTCTCTTGAAGTGTCTTGAAAAGGGCCGGTTGGGAAAACGATGCTGGATAAGCAACCCAGAGACTTCTGAGACCGAGGCTTTGACTTCCCCTTCCAATCGCCACTACATACTAATCCTAATCATTTCATAAATGATTTATCAAAGGCAACAATGCTTTGCAACAAACACAAAGGGAGAGAGAGAGAGAGATCCATAAAAACGCACGCACGCGCGCGCGCGTAAAGTCTAACTAACCCCATCTTTGTTTATTAGCCCTGGGTGGGTGTTTTTTTTTTTAAGGGGCGTCTTACTTCGAATGGTCGTTAGATGGCAGTATTACTCCACTTTAGAAACGAAGGCTCCCCGGCTTCTCCGCCGGCCTCTCTGCCTCTTTAGTTCAAAACACCTTGATTTCATTAGAAACAATAAATGAGTTGTTCAAAATCATTGTGAATAAATCCGCCCAACAGAAACTATAAGGTTAATTATGGCCATTTTTCAACGTAAAAAATTTTTTGGGGGGGAGGTTGCTGTTGTTAAAAAGAAGTTCTGTAACTGTATTTCATTTCACGATGGAAACCCTCCCCTGAAAAGTTGGAAACTTGGTGCACATATGCAGCGGGAAGTTCTCCTGCGCAAGAGGCAATGACATGAACGGAAGCTCTTGTGAAGTTTGTATTGATTTCCAAGGGGTTGCAAGACAGGACTTACCGGGACATTTTGGCCCTGGCCTCTGATGCTTGTTGGAGTGTGTGTGAAAGCAGGGAAACAAAACCTCCCTGAATAGCCCAGCAATATAGTTTTAGGACCCTCATTTTGCGCCTCTGCTTATGTGGGGGTGGTTCAAAAAAAACAAAAAGGCTGCGATTCTTATACATCACTGCTTCCAACATTTCTTTCGGTAGAAAGCAAGAATGGGTCCTAGAACTGGGGTGGGGGGTGTCAAGTCTGAAGGTTGTTTATTTCATGTACACCCAGTTACGTCGGGCTGAGTTTTGCTGCACAGCGTTGTAAACAATGTACGTAAATAATCGACAGTCTTCCTAAATGTTTAAACCGTTCCAAGGACCTCAGATCAACCCTAGCAGCATTCCCCACGTTTGAGATCCAAGCGCATCTCTTCTGTGTTTTGCATGTTTGTAAACACACAAGTAAACCAAAGGAAAGAGGCTTTTGAATGCTTGGGAAGTCGAGATGAATTTGCCCCCGGATCGATCCATTGAAAAGGGGCGCTTGATCCAAGCCATGGAGCCCAGCAAATTTTACTTCCAGAAATCTGGTTTAAAACACACACACTTGATATTCTGGGGTTTTCATTTCTGCTGCAAATGATAATCAATGGGGATTCTTGGGGAAAGCACTTTTAATTGTTCGGGCATTAAAAACAACAACACATCATCAGAAAGGAGAAAATTGGGGCCGGAATCCTCTTTTAAGAAAGGATTTCTGTCCAAAGCTTTCAGGCTCTGTTCGAAACATTTGGCCTGAAGATGCAGCAGATCGTTGGAATTAGATAGATAATTTTCGTGAACTAACAGGAAGCCTATTTTACAACAGCAGTAAACCAAGGCAAAGAAAAGACACCCCTTTCCCTCCCCGTCAGAGCAACCCGAAAGGCAAATTTTAGGGGTTCTACACTGTACGAAAGCAGTCGTCCTTTAACCAGAAGTAGTTGGTGCAAATTCATACCCACCCTTTGAAAAACAAACAAGCAAACAAAACCTCATGGAGCTATAAAGTAATGAGAAGTTATAGTTTACCAAGTGATGTATTTTTGGGGGTAAGATTTCCTAATAAATCTTGTCCTCCGCTGGGTATTTGTAAATTATGTTCCCACTTTCTCTCGTGGTTTCCTCTCCCCTTTATAACAGAAACATTTGCCTTTCGTCAGAGATCCCTGCTACTGTATGCCGATGATTTAAAGGCAGCGAGTGATTCTTGATCCATTGGTGGCACTTAGGAACATATTATGCCCTAAACCTCACTGCAGTTGGTTAAAAGAAAATGTTAACTTCCAAGAAATCTTCTCTCTCCTCAGCCTTTCTGCCTACACACACGCCACACACGTCGTTCACAATGCTCATGCTGGTTTGTGTACTCATTCTAGAATCCTAAAGGTATGTGAAGATGAAATACCCGTGTCTCTTAATCGAC
The DNA here is from genome assembly GCF_029931775.1 of Euleptes europaea. Lineage (NCBI taxonomy): Eukaryota > Metazoa > Chordata > Lepidosauria > Squamata > Sphaerodactylidae > Euleptes > Euleptes europaea. The sequence goes on from NC_079329.1 coordinate 25,404,815, forward strand.
TTGCGATCAGGTGATAACCAAATTATACAGACACAAGTGGTAGTGTGTATGGGGCGGGGACAGTCACCATATCTATTCCGAAATCATTTTAGAGAAGTATTTGGAAGTTTTCGATCTTTTCAAGCAGTGGAAAAGAGGCAAATAACGCGGGGCGAAGTGTCTGTTGTAACCCGGTGGATTTGTGGGTAGTAATAACCAAACGTGTTTTTTTTAAAAAACAACAACAACAACAACAGCCAACAACCACAATTTATTCTGCTCAACAGACAGTAAAACAGATAATTTAAAAAATTCTTAAATTTATTCTGTTTTGAAAGGGGAAAGCTCTCAACGAAGGCATCACGGGGCAGTAAAAACACATTCAATTAAGCCGAGAAAGCAGTTCGATCAAAATCCATTTTATGCAAAATAAAACAGAATGCAGCTTACTTTAAAAGAAATGAATCTGGGTTCGCCTTCCTTCCTTCCTTCCTTCCTTCCTTCCTTCCTTCCTTCCTTCCTTCCTTCCTTCCTTCCTTCAGTTAGCTATAGGTCTGCACTAGGTTCAACTCTGTCAAGTCATTTATCTTGAAAATTTTGCTTAAATGAGAGAATGTGTGTTTGGGTTTACTTCGAGGAGACCTTTCATTCCAGATCTTGTTTGAATCAGCCTTTGGGGTGTAAACAGAATATAGTTTCTGATTATAGGGGGTGGGGGTGGAGTGTCCAGCAAAGTGGAAAGACCCCTGGGCACCAAAAGCTGGATCAGGTGTATTTAAAAGTGTCTCTTCAGTTTCTTGGTGTTGCTGAGAAGGTACCTGAAGCCGGACAGGAACCTTGTGGTAAGCCTGAGGTTGGCGGATGGGAATGGGGGGGGGAGAGAGAAAGAGAAGCTCTGAAGTATGATCATTTGTGGAAACGTCTTCATCATAGCTGCTGACCGCGTTGAAATGGCCCTTAGAATTCACCCTTTGTGTTTGTTAAAGGTAAAGGTCCCCTGTGTAAACACCGGGTCATTCCTGACCCATGGGGTGACATCACATCCCGACGTTTACTAGGCAGACTTTGTTTACTGGGGTGGTTTTGCCGAGTTAGCATGCTAAAAAAACTGAAGGCAACTTTCACAAACGTCAGTTAAAATAGAAAGCCCCCCCCCCCACCTCCTGCCCCTTCTTCATCTTCTCAAGGAAGCCCCCCCTTTTCGCCCTCCCCCCAGTTAGAACCACCTAGTGGCTCCAATTTTCCTGGGCATGGCACATGGCGGAGCCAAGAATGGGTGGCTATGAGAACGCTCCGTTAATAATCTCCATCAGCGCGGCGTTTTGGAGATGCTAAGAGAGACAACACCGCATCTTCTCCTATGTGAAAGGGGAAGGGGGGAGGAGAGAGAACAGGAGGGTGGGGAGGAGGGGAGAGATACCAGAGAGCCGAAAAGTCAATGTTATATATGAAAAACTATAATCATTTTAATTCAGTATCGACACCCCAACATCTTGCAATAATGGCGTTAAGGCGTCAATCGAAGGCTGGGTTTTTATAGCAGTAGAGGAAAGAACTCGTAAAAACCATTTAACAGCTTTTTATGTAGTGCGCTATAAGCAGCAAGAACATCTCCGGGTGTTTTATTTATTTATTTATTTATTTTTGTGTTTCTCTCCCTCCCCCCCCAACCCGCCCTAAATTTTATTGCGCTTTATAGTTTGTTAAACAGTTTACAGCCCCCTCTTTTTGGGGGGCCCGTTACAAATGGGCCATTCCTCTCCTCTTCGCGCTGATAGTTAAACCTTTATCAATAATAAGGAAATTGATCATTAAAATGTTAAATCTGACTACCTCGTTTGTTTTAAAATATGTTGAGGCTACGGGACGCCGTACGATTTGATAACTTGGTATTAAAATACCAATTACATTTATAGGAGGCTTTTAGAAAAAAACGGGTAGCAATTAAATCCGGCCTCTTTTTACAGTTTTCCAAAGCAACCCTGACATTTTCCAAAGGCTAAAACTGCCTCGTTAAAAAAGAGGGGGGGGGATAAATAAATAAAAAAAGGAAATTAACGATAGGAGCAAAGTCTCTCTTTAATTTTTCAACCCTCCCCAAATATCAATCTTTGGGGTGGGCTTAGGTAGATGATTTGTCGTGGGGAGAGAGATATCTCATTAACGTGGATAGTTTAGCATATTTAATCTCTATATTTACCCCACCCCACCCCCTCTCGCTCGCTCGCTCTAGCTCTCTGCGCTCCCCCCTCTCTCTCCCTCTCTCTCTCCCCCTCTCCTTCCTCCTCCGTCTCACTCTCCTTTCTACTCGCAGGCTGAAGAGAGTCCGTGTGGAGTATGTGGAAACCAATAGGATGAGGGTTCCGTAATAGATGCAAATGATCCAGAAAAGACACTGCGAAATATGAACAAACTCATTTGCTCCGAAGTAAATCACGGAAAACTGTTTATGAAGTGGCACCTCTCCTTGGAAATGTGAAGCGAGAACTCCTGGGTTTTTTTGTTTTTTTTTAAGTGCCGGAATTTTTTGTTTTGTTTAGGGGGGGTTCGAAGAAGAAGAAGAAGAAGAAGAGAGGAGAAAAAAAAACAAGAAGAAGGAGAAGAGAGAGGGAAAGGCAGAGAGCGAGAAAGAAAGACAGGAAGGAGTAACAGTCACATCAAACAACAATAAAAAGAGGGATCTGATACCATGCATTGTGGCCAAGAGTTTTGACTCAATCGTTGGGATTTTTTTTTCTTCTTCTCTCTCCTCCTTTTAAAATCTGTGTATATCTGTATATATCCCTGGAAATCACATTGGGTTAGCGTCTCTTCGCTCGCATCCGATCCTGGGGCTAACTATCCCTGCGGCTTATCGTTACTCCCCGTCCTCGCGCCTCTCGACCTGTCTTATTTAAAACAAAGCTATTTATATTAAAATGAGCTCTTACTTCGTCAACTCCCTCTTCTCCAAGTACAAAACCGGAGACTCTTTGCGCCCCAACTTCTACGACTGCGGGTTCGCCCAGGAGCTCGGCGGCAGACCCACCGTGGTGTACGGGCCGAGCACGGGGGGCTCCTTCCAGCACCCCTCCCAGATCCAGGAGTTCTACCACGGGGCCTCCTCTCTGTCCAGCTCGCCTTACCAACAGAACCCCTGCGCCGTGGCGTGCCACGGCGACCCGGGCAATTTCTACGGCTACGACCCCTTGCAAAGGCAGAGCCTCTTCAGCGCCCAGGACTCCGACCTGGTGCAGTACCCGGACTGCAAGCTCGCCTCCGCCGGCCTGGGAGAAGAGGCGGACAATGCGGAGCAGAGCCCTTCCCCGACGCAGCTCTTCCCGTGGATGAGACCGCAAGGTGAGCCAGGCATCTTAGAGAGAGAGAGAGGGCCGGCCGGCCCCGCCGCCGAAGCATTTCCTCAACCCATAAAACAACTTCGCCCTCCTATTCTCCCACCTCTGCCACTATCTCTCCCCCCACCTCCCTCCCTCTCCCCCAACCCCGGGTTACTTTTTACTGTTTTATTAGCGTAAACTTTTGCACCCCCTCAATAGCTTGATCGCTTCATTACCCTGAAAGGGACCCTTTTTCTTCTGAATGGGGAGAACCGGACCTCTCTCTCTCTCCCCCCCCCCATCCACCCACCCCCGTCCCCCTTTCAATGCGCGGAGCTTCCCTTAAACTTTATGGTACTTTTACAACCTTGAAGACCCCTCTTTTTGTGTCTCCCTTTCACCTCCTCCTCCCCTCCCCCCCCCAAGCCCTGGTTATTATCTTGTAAGCCTCTGGAGATGCAACGGGGGCAGGAGATGATTTGGGAGTGGGGGGCACGACACTTTTAAGTACTGGTCTGGCGAGAAGGAGCTGGGGAGGGAATGGGGCTTGCGAGAAAATGACAGCCTTTGGGGGGAGAGAAGGGGAGAGCAATATTTTCTTGCAAAAAAACAACAACACAAAAGCAGGGTGGTATCGCAGGCTGAGGGGCTGAAGCGCATATGTGGTCCTCTTCGCCTCCCTCCCTCCACCCTTCCCCGGATAATTACCCTCCCCTTTGTAATATCATAGAAGGGCAGTTCCGTCCCTGCCTTTGTGTGTGTGTGTTTCTGTCCCTCCTCTCTCTCCTCTCTCTCTCCTCTCTCTGCCCCCTAAACTGTTTTATGTATCTTCTCAACCCTCCTTTTCTTTCCCCCCCGCCTCCCCCCCCCTTTTGCAACACCCCAGCAGCCGCTGGACGGAGGAGAGGAAGGCAGACATACAGCCGGTATCAGACCCTGGAGCTGGAGAAAGAGTTCCTTTTCAATCCTTACCTGACCCGCAAGCGGCGGATCGAGGTGTCGCACGCCCTGGGACTGACCGAGCGGCAAGTGAAAATCTGGTTTCAGAACCGGAGGATGAAGTGGAAAAAGGAGAACAACAAAGATAAGTTCCCCAGCAGCAAATGCGAACAGGAGGAGCTGGAGAAGCAGAAAATGGAAAGGGCGCAGGAGGTGGAAGAGGGCGGCGAAGCACAGACGGGGGAGAAGAAGTAGGCGCTTTGGAAGCCACGGACAGGCGAGCCCAGGAAAGCCCCATGTCCTTCCATTCGAGCCAGCTGGGTGGGGGGTGGGTGCGGGGGGGGGGGGAAAGATAAACACTGCTTAGGGAAGGGGGGACTCCCCCCTTCCGTCGCTGTAAAACAATATAGCTGTGAACGTCTACTTCTGATTGTCCTTTGATACATACAATGAACTATATCTATATTTAAAAAAAGAAGAAGAGAGGTCTTGGAGTCTTTTTAGCCTCGTTGCTATCTCCCCCCCCCCCCGTTTTCTTGCCAGTTAAGAATTAGTGTTAGTGTAATGCAATAGCTTCTGTTAACCATGACTGTGAAAATTATTTCTCTCTCTCGCTTTCGCTCTCTCCCCAACCCTCCCTCTCTTCCCCCCTTCCATGGGGTGCGAGAGATGCTCTCTGCCTGGCAGAGAATATGTGAACATCCTATACTGACTGTGCCATCCTAAGCAGAGTCGCAGCCTTCGAAGTCCACTCTGATGTCAGTGGGGTTGGAAGGGATTGCCTCGTCTGCTTAGGACGGCCCTGTGCACTTCTAATGGCTCTTTTTTACCTCCTTGCTCTTTCCAAAAGGCAGGAAAGGTGTGAAAACCATATCAGAGCACTTTCAACAAACAAACACACCCATGTCTCCTCTCTGTCTCTCTCTGTCTCTTTCACTCCCCCTCCTGTTGTGGAGGTAGTTCTGAAAACATACACCCCCGACAACATGAAACTGCCTATTTCTGATGTAGTTATTTCCTTTGTTTTAAAAGTTGACTTCCTTCCTTTTGGCTTCCGATTTTGTTTTGTTTATGCCTTTGTCTTTTAAAATGTCTGTCTTAAAAAGGAAAGAGAGCCTTTCTCTCTCGCTTTCTCTCTCTCTATTTAGTTAGCATGCGCACAGTGGAACAAGTTGTAAAAAGTGCTTTTCCCCCCCTTCCCCCCTTGGGTTTTTGGGTTTCCCCCCCTTTCCCGTTAGGTTTACTGTGAAAAAAAAAGAGAATGTATACTGTATACGTGAATTACTTTATGGGGGGGCGGGGAAGCTAATGCTATATTTTGTCCTCTTCTTCACTTTGTTCTATTGTTGAAGCTGGAAGCGGCGGAAGAAAGGAGTTACAATAAAGTTTACAAGTCACAATTTCCCCGTGACATGGTTCTTTCTTCGTCTGGCTTAAAATTTCCTCCAGGACGTCTCGAAGGGAAGAGTTCTTTCTTTAATCAAACCAAACAACACTCTCTACCTACTGTAATTCAAGATAGCTTCGGGAAGGACAGAGAAGAAACCTGGGGCTGGTGGTGAAAACCCACCTTAAACATGGAGTGTGTGTGGGGGAGGGAAACAGTGGATTTTGTAAAGGATGTTAGTAACATCTCTTCTATGAGCTTTATAGGCCGAGGGGATGTTCTTGTTTTCAGCACACAAACAAAAATCGGCTTGTATGTGTGCATGTGTGTTTGGAAGCTACTGAATCCTACCCCCTCCCCAGCTCCTTCCCCGCCCCCCCATCTCTCAGAGTCATACAGTTGCCCTCCCAGGCCACAGGATCGACACATCTCCCCCCTCCCCCCTCTGCTGCCTAACCTTGAAAACTTTCAATGAAACCTATGCATTTCGATGCTTCCTTCCTTCCTCCCTTCCTCCCTACCCTTCTTTCTTCTATCTTTTCCTTTCTCCTTCCCTTCCCTCCTCTTTCTTTTCCTTTCTCCTTTCCTTTCCCCTTTCCTCTCCTTTCTTTTTCCCTTTCCTTTTATTTTTTGGATGCCATCCCTGCTTCCCTAGCAGAAAGCAGAGTCACCAGCTGGTCACATTTTCTCCTCGCTGTAATTGAGTCCAGCAGAAGAGCTGACACGCTTAAATAGAGATCTGTTGTAATCTTTCCTCCTCTTCCCCCCTCCCTTTCCGCCACCAGGAGGAAAAAGAGAGAGAGAGAAAAGGCAGCTCGGAGCCCCAGCGCCTTCGGCTGTGGAATAAATTACTTATGGAGCTCAGTGGCGCTTAGAAGGGAGGGGGATTATGTCGGAGGAGGGGGGCGAATATGGAGTATCACTTGGCTGGGGGGAGTGTAGAGGTGTTGGTGGGTATTACATGGGTCCCTGGGGCGGGAGGGGGGGAATGACCCGATGCCAGGAGCCCGTGGAACGTGACAGTGGGCAAGGTACTCGGCTAGAGGCCGCGGGAGAGGGAAGGATAGATGTGTCGACAGGGTGCTCCCCCCTCCGCAGGTGATAAACTGAGATGGAAATGGGCCCAGAGAGGAGCCCGCATCGAATGGAGGACCGAGGCGTTCCTGTGACTTTTTTTTTGGGGGGGGGGGCATCCTGCGGGAAGTTCTCCTGCCAGCCTTTAAAGCGCAAGGGGGGGGGGAGGGAAGCGCTCATGTATCCCAGCCGGGCTCGCTTGCCCGGGCGAACGTCTGGCGCCTCCAGTCGAGGCAAAACCTTCCATGCATAATTGGCCTTCCTCAACAGAGCCGGATTCTCTGTCCCCCACCCCAGTCCTCTCCGTTCGGATCAGACCCCCGTTTTTCCGCTCCCGGGTTTGTTTTCCGCCCTCTTCCTTAGCAACCTCCAGCCTCCCCCCCGCCTCCCGGTTTTCCTGCCTTGAGCAACTGATATCACCGCTGGCTTTAGCGACCGCCGGGCACCTTCCTTCTCCTCCCGCGTCTGGGGAGGTCCAGGCCCTCTTTGCATCAATAATGCACCGCATTTTAGAAATCCCGACCAACCAAGACCCCGCGCACCGTGTGGGGTGTTTTTTCCCCCCCTGCCCCTTTCCCACATTGCAAGGGGGACAGCTTGGGGGGTGGGGGGGGGGAGGAGGTGGGAGGGAGGAAGCCGGGCTCAGATTGGCGGCGCCCGGATCACGTGGGCCAGGATCACATGGCCACAGGGAGGAAAAAGGGGGTCCTTTTTGGTGTAAATCTGGAGTCTAATTCCGTAATATATCACGGTACCTCGTAAAACCGACACTAAAACGTCCCGGCCTACAAATCACCCGGCCAGATTATGAGTTCATTGTATTATGCGAATGCTTTATTTTCTAAATATCAGGCCGCAAATTCGGTTTTCCCCTCCGGAGTGTTTTCCGAGCAAACTTCTTGCGCGTTCGCCTCCAACGCGCCGCGCACCGGCTATGGCTCCGGCTCCTCGGCCTCTTTCGCCGCCTCCATGCCCGGCCTGTACCCCAACGGGGGCGGCATGCACCCCCAAGCCCCCGGTATGTATTCCGGCAGCTACGGCCTGGAAGCCGGCTCTTTCAACGTGCACTGCTCCCCTTTCGAGCAGAACCTCTCCCTGATGTGTCCGGGGGACGCGCCGAAAGGCGGCTGCAACAAAAGCGACCAGCGGGACGCGGACTTGCGGCACGAGAGCAACTTGCGGATCTATCCTTGGATGCGGAGCACAGGTGAGGGGGGGGGGTCCTTCGGGGCCGGAGGGGGCTGAGCGTCTGTGGGGTGGGCTTGGGGGAACCCGTGGGGATAAGGGAATGGAGAGGATTCGGAGGGGAGGGGAAGTTGTGGGTGGGGGGGAGGATCTCTCTCTCTCTCTCTCAACTCCTTTTATGACGTGTGCCTCTGGCTGTCTCGTCCCCCTCTCCTTCTTCGCCCAGAGACCCCCGCATGGAAGCGACCCCCCGGGAAAATAAATAAATAATTAAATATTCATCAGCCCTCTTCTTCCTGCCGCTGGCTTCCTCTACAGCGACTCTGCGGGCAGAGTTACATATTTCATTGCAGGCCCCCCCCCCCCGTGTCTTATTCGGCGCTCTTCCCCTCTTTCTTTTCCCCCATCCCAGCAATTCCCGGTACGTTGCTTTACTTCCAGGAATTAGCTTCTGTTTTGGTCAGTCGGGAAAAGGGGGAGAGGGGTGCCGTTGAGGGGAGGGGGGAGACGGGAGGGGTGTATTTGTGCTACAAAATATATAGTTCTTGCCTGATGTGAGAGGTTTTGAATTGATGGGGCCGAGACTGAGGGACATTCCTTCGGTCCTGGGGTTTCGAGCAGAGGCAAAAAAGCTTGAGTCTCTTCCCACCCCCTCACTGGTCGTCAGAACCCGCAGAACCCACATGGCATTAACACCCCCCCCCTCAGAAAAGGTAACCAGAAAGGAATGGGGTAAGCAGAGAAGACAATCAACCCCAGCGCTTTCCCAAACTAACTCCAAATGTTCCTGTTCCGTTTAGGAGCATAAACGTGAGTGCTAACATGTGTGAAGGTGTGTGAGCACATAAGTGTTTGGACATGGACAGGCAATGGCTCAGGGGTTGCAATATCCAGACCCTCCTCTTCCAAATTGTTTGGGTAGATCTTCTCAATTTCGACCAGCATCTTCTCTGTGTAAGGCTGCTATAGCTTTTATTATTATTTTTCCTTATTAAAGTTAGTCCAAAACATTTGCTTCATCTCTGAGCTAGTGTGATCAGGTGGAATCAAGAGGAAAGGAGGGAGGGGTGCATTCGAGAATGGCCTTAAATTCAGGTTCCAGGTATTTGCCTGATTTGGTGGGACTTGTCCCCATTCTCTTTCAATAAACCAGACCAACAAATCAGTAAAATAATGCATTTTATTAACAGCAGCCTACAGGAAAACTTGAAGTGTTGCTCAGGCTTGAGATTCAAACGACGGTGGAGAAGGGACGTAGTCTCTGTAGAATTTCCATTTAATGCCAGGTTATTCAGGAAACAACAGGTGGGATAGGTGGCGGAGAAAAAACAAGAAACCTGAGGCTTCAGAACAGGTGCTTAGGTCCCCTGCCCCATAGATATTAAAAAGTTACCTGTGTTGGGAAGAGTTTACAGAACTCTACGCAAAACAGTCGCTACTGTTTCCCCACCCCCTTCTCTTGTGAATATTAAGTCGGTCTAAATACCATGATAAGCATAAATTACAGGTTGCTTCTTTGGTCTAAGCTCCCCCCCAACCCCAACCCCCAAGATTAAGTTAATATATTTATTAACAAGAACAAAAATATCACAAAACAGTGCAGGCAGAGTTGAGGATATCCAGTTCCTTCCTTGACCTTTATCTCAGGTTGACAAAAAAAGAAAAGAAAAAAAAAGAAAAGAAAAAAGGTGTATAAGTGATGGGGAAACTGAGCATGGGTGGGGGGGTGCGACTGCTTGAAAACCCAACAGGCCTCCCCCTACGTTCTTGTGTTTCTAAAGATACAGCAAAACTGATTTCAAAAAGAAAATAGATGTCCAAGTAAATGTCCTCTTTTGTGTGTGAGAGAAGCCAAGGTAATTCACAGTGCAATCCTAAACAGAAGCCAATGGTCTTAAAAACGGAGCCACTCCTTTTAGGATTGAAGGGCAGGGATACAAACGAGAGTTGCTAAATCCCTTTGATGCCAATGCTTGAGAACACACACACAATAGCTGGGTAGGAAGATCTATCTATCGTCTCTCTATCGCCTATCCATCCATCCAAATGCAGACGGACCAACCCCAATACATACCTTATAAATATCATATACTATTTCACTTCCTACTAAAGATTTTCTGTTTACCAGTTCTTCCAGTTCGCCTTCACCCAGCAATTTAAAGGAGTTATCTCTAAAGATCCATCAGCGACAGATAAGCTTTTAATGCTCTCTGGGAAGCGGGAGACCCGGAATTCCAGACCGGGTGTATGTGCACATTGCCCGAAAGCAGGAGTGATATGGGGGGGGGGGAGCGAGAGGGCGAAGGGGAGGCGCATCCAGGCATACCGTTTAAAGACCAAAGGTGTTTCACTTTCTTCTTTTACCTGAATTATAAACGGGCCCTCACAGATGATTTATCAAAGTCCAGGGTGGTTTTTTTTTTTTTTTAAATGTGTGTGTCGAGGTGAGGGAGACAAATTTAAGAATCATCCTCTCATTTCCTCCACGGTTTTCGAAACATGAGCTACTGGTGGTGGGACAGGCTAGGAGGTGGGTCGGAAAAGATTCCGACGTCTCCAGATCTCCAAGCGCAGCGCAGTCCGAAGAGGGCACCCACTGGATTCTTTGCCAGTTCTCAGTGCTGAAATCGGTTATCCAAATAGTCCTTTATCTCCTCGCCTCCCTCCCTCCCGTCCAACTTCTTTCATCTTCCTTGTCTGGTCTTGGGATAGATTTGGGAGATTCCGTTGGCGAGAGTAGAATGTGTCTTGGTCTCCCCATTCAAGAGAAGTTTATGGCGCTCTCTTGAACAGATTTTACAACCCCACATTCCACAGACGTCTTAACCCCCCCCTTTTACAGCCGGGACTGGCTTTTCGGCTGTCCCTTTCTTAAACAGAAGACCACTGCTGCCCATCCCCCCACCCACCTTTTCCCGGTAAACAAGAGAAACACCAAAAAAGCTTCAATGGTGCTTTGGATGAATAGCGAAGGCTGTTTTTTAATGGCACAGGAGGAGTGGGGGAAAAAAAATCCCCCCTCTCTATTCACAAGCAAAGAGCACTAGGTCTTGTTTTACAGGATCATACCCACAAGAGGACTCCAGGCAACGACGAGGGAAATGGATCGCTGGTTTCAAATCGAGGTTTTTTTGGACGCTCAAGGAAATAGTTGTGGTCAAAGGCAGGACTCTTGCTTTGAGGAATTCCCAGGTCGACCAACTTATCCACCTTCCGAATTCCCTAATAATACAAAAAAAAAAAAAAAAAAAAAGACAGCAAAGGCATCACCCACCCCCAGAGAGTTAAAACATGCTCTCAATCTGAACCAGGAAGGAAATAAGATTACATACACATCATTATTAAATTATTGCTGTTACAGCTACTGGATGGGAAAAGCTGGCCAGAGGTGAAAATAAATACCAGGGAGATACTTCCTTCAAATGACTACCGTTCAATTTTATCCTCACAAACAAGGCTTAATAGGGCCACGGTTGAGAGAAGAGAAATATCCCACCCTGTGTATTTAATACAAGTTTCCCCCTGTATGTGCATATGCATCGCAAGAAACTGTCTTCGAGGTGCAAGAACAGAAGACATATACTTTAAAGCAGATCCTCCAATGCAAACCCTATAAACATCGCCTGGAAAAGAGGTTCCATGCACAGATGGAGCTGCACATCTGATAAATCAGGGACATATTTTTAGATTTAGAGTTGAAAGGGAGAATGACTTTTCAAGAAAAAAAATGTGTAATAGTGACCGAAGCCATGTAGAATATTTGTGAGCTATGCTCTCTTTTTTCATCTCTTCCCATCTCTTCCTTCCTTCCTTCCTTCCTTCCTTCCTTCCTTCCTTCCTTCCTTCCTTCCTTCCTTCCTTCCTTCCTTCCTTCCTTGGTTTTACAATGAATGTAAACTTTGATTATCTTTGTTCCGCCTAGAGAGACTGGACCAATACATGGGGCAGCTAATCGGTTAAAATAATGTGTCCTGTAATATAAAAATAGAATATATATCAAGCGCCCTAAGGAGAACTCATTGGAATATTTTTCTTTCTTTTCTTTCCATTTTTAAACAGGGACTGATAGAAAGAGAGGCCGGCAGACCTACACCAGGTACCAGACGCTGGAACTGGAGAAAGAATTCCATTACAACCGTTACTTGACCAGGAGGCGACGCATCGAGATCGCCCACGCCTTGTGTCTTACAGAGAGACAGATCAAAATCTGGTTCCAGAACAGGCGCATGAAATGGAAAAAAGAAAACAAGCCCGCAGGTCCCGGCTCCAACAGCCAGGAAAAACCAGACGCTGAAGAAGATGAAGAAGAGTGAGGGGAGGGAGGGAATAGGGGAGGGGGGGAAGAGAGTGAGAGTGAAAGAAAGAGAGGTGGGTGAAAAGTGTGAGAAACAAATTGACTGCACTGTCCAGGAAGTTAAAGCAAGGGACGGATAAAATAAATAAATAAATAAGTAAATAACGAACGAAGACTGTACATTAAACAAGAAACGAAATGAATGCATCCCAAGCAAACTGAATGGGTGATCTCTTCTGTTTCTTGACTCTCGGAAAACTACCTATATTAACATTTCTCGCATTTTTTCCCTTTTGTACAACAAAAATGGAAATAAATCTACCTATTCAATGTCTCTTTTAGAATCAAATATAGATAATTCTGTTTTCCTTCTGTGGGTCTTCATATCTAGTCCATGTATTTGTAAATTTTATTGTCTTTTTTTAAAGGTTCTTTTGTTGTGTGATTTTTTAAAAAAATGGTATATGAAGTGGAAAAAAGTGGATGTGATTAGCACTTTTCTTTAGAAAACATGAACTCCAAACCTATGAAGGGAACACAATGCTTAAGTATAAAATGATGTACATAATTCTATGAGAGTCCTGTATTTCTCTCCTCCCCTCTCGGTAGATTCGTGCCTCTAGTCTGGTTACCCGTGCTGTATTTCATTATTATTATTATTATTTTGCTTGTTTGTTTATGTTGGTGTATATTTTGACATGTTCAACAATGGACCACTTTCTTAAGGCAGTCACTAGAGAAAAAAAATTGAAATTAATATTGTGCGGAGTAAACCAATGTATATGATAGATAGCAGATAATTTAATAGTTGGCAGAGCCTTTTTATTCGTATTTTGTGATTACTATGCGTAGAAAGGGGGGTCCATTAAAATAACGTTACTGAATACAATCTGAAATGAGTTGGGTCTTTCTTTGGATCAGTTGTGTCTGTGTGCACACGCCTGCAGTGGTTTTTGAATGGGAACAGTCCCTGCTGGAATCCCTTCCACAATTCTTCCTCCACAGTGGCTTGCGCAGGAGAACTTCCTGCTAAACGGGCATGGTGCAAATCAGGTCAAAAATTGGGGCTGCTTTACTCCTGTGTCGTTCAGCATCGCCCGTACAGTGTAAAAAATATACTTCTATTTAAGCCCCCACAATGTAAAACCGCGATGCTAACCACACCATGGTTGCAAAACACGAGGGGGGGGGAGAGAGAGAGACGCTAAGAAAATACATGCGCATTACATCCTATTTGAGGCATTAACTCCGAAAGCCACCGTCTAGCTTTGAGCTTTCCGGCTCCCTCGAGAAGCAAAGAGGCAAGAAGAAGAAGAAATAATAACAACAACAATAATAATAATACCCACTAAATAATACCTTCGGGCGGGAGAAAGCAAAGGAACAGTGCAATGCCTTGGGATTGTCGTTTTCAGCCCGCTCCTCACAACTTTAATAGTTTTATGGGGGGGGGGGGGAACCCACACTTTTCCCATTAGAGACAAATACGGCTTAACATAAAAACGAATATAAAATAAATGGAAGCAATAAAGCGCAGGGGACCTGCGTGGTAAAACAACCAATTTTAGATTATATCAATATATCCTTTAATTTTTTTTTTAAATTGCAGGCTTCAGCTGCAATATTCTGCAGAAGCTAGAATGTATTGTAAAGCGAATACAGAGGAATAATCAGAAATAAAACAGGCGACAGTTGGGGCAGAGGGAATGGATATTGGTCTTTGTTTTCCTTCCTATATCCGCATAAACAAATTTGACGTATTTGGAATTTCGGGCGATATTTTAAAATCCGAAAAAAATTCTCGAAAAATATTCACTTCCAGTTGAATCTTCCGCAGAGCCCAGAACCGGGCATTTAAAATACAATATCTGTCAGTAAAAATCCCTTTACACAAATTATTTACACAAATAATCTGTTATGTAGATTTTAGGTAGGTCTCTCCTTAGAGAGGTGCCAAACATCCCTAAACATACAAGCGGTGTTTGTGTTTACGTTTTTGTGTGAATGCGTGTGAGTTGTTCATACCTGCGAACCTGCAAGTGTGGTGTATCTATCTGCAGTATGTGCCATGTAGACAAAAATAAGGCGCACCCGCTCACAAACTCACACACTGGTTCGATTCTATAACCAAATATCAGGCTCAAATAAAAGAATCGGCCAATAGATTTCTCGGTATCCTCTGATCCTGAGATTTGGGCAAATACTGGCACGCACAGATGTGCGATTGTGTGTTTGTGTGTTTACACACAGCTCTGCCCGTGTGTCTAAACTGTGCACAATGCGTGTACACTACAGATACTAAGGTGCGGTATAGTTTTTCCTCCTTTAAAAATTAAAATAATAAAATAAACACGCACACACAAATAAATGACACTATACTGTTGTTTCCTTGGCGAAGTGGATCTTAATCTAGTAGACCTTTCCCAAGCGGAAACTGGACCCCGATCGCCCACCTATTACGAATTTGCTGCATTGGGGCACTACTATTGTTTCCGTGGCATGTACCACTGCGGTAGTGGACGCTCCTCGATGCGGCACTGCGCCTGTGCGCCTCCCTTTCCCTCTATTACGTATGTATGCCTGTATCTTTAATATCAGGTAGACATGCACATACATGTATGAATTCGTGTGTGCCTCGCCCAGTAGCTGTACGACTGCATGCCTGTCTGGCGGTCTGTCTAAAACGCAATTCGTATGGTTTTATTACCCCAAAACGCAACCCATTCCAAAAATGTTGGGGGTGGGGGGGAGGAAACCAGCACTGTAAATTCTTGGTGGATTTTCGCAAGGGAAACCGCCCAGATTTAGAAATATCAACCGGTGTAAGAAGAAATGGATGAAAATGAGAGAAGTAGGCTCTTTGCCTTAGAGAAGACCATCTGAAACAATACATCGCTGGATCCCTGAATGGAATGATCTCTTTAGTAATTTTTTTAAAAATACACACGCCCTATAGAAAAATAACAAGGTTCTTTGGCGAGTGAAATGCTCTGTCAAATCTTTAGTCTTATAAAAGTAGGTTCTTTTAACCTTTGCTATATCAGGGGGTTGTTCAAGACCCCCGTCGGGAAGTGGAAAGGGGTGTGTTGTTGTGTGCAAAATCTTTGCATATTCTTCTCTTTGCCTTCTTTTTTTTTTTTTAAAAAAGAAAAGATGGCGGCGGAGAAAAAGACTGCTGTTAAAGCAGTCATGAAGAAATGCAATAAATTCCTTGTTGTTTTATGAAAATTTACAACTTTGTGATAGAACTTTATGAGTGGCTGGGTTCTGTGATTGGCCAGAGCTGGTCATGTGGACTGCTAACCGTGAACATGAACTTTTTATGATTTCCCATGTGGTTATTCTACCATTCTTTTGGCCGCTGTATCTTGGGTCGGATCACTGTCCTCTGTAGGACTCTCGCCTCTTTTAACATTTTTTTTTTACTTACATGTGTAAACTCGATAGGGCTAAAAATAGGAGGAGAAGGAGGATAGATGCTCTCTCTCTCTCTCACACACACACAGCCACACACGCACACACAGAGACACCCAGCAGTGAGTTTAGATTGCGACTATTATCGATTTCCCCCCTCCCCTTCCTTTCCTAATTTTCTGTGTTAAATTTCCTTGCTGATTTGGGGGGGGGGGAGAGAGAGAGTTTCTCTATCTAGCGATGGAAAGGGAGACAGAGAATCTGCACCGGATGGAGGTTTTTGTCATACATCAGAGAGGGGAGTCACTCCATTTTCTGGGCAAAAAGGACTCGGGCTAAGGAAACCCTCTCAGAAGTCGCAATGGACGGCTATCAGGTTGGGACAATATTTGTCAGCTAGCACATAAAAGCAAACGCAATTCTATTCTCCCCCTCCTCCTTCTCCTCTTCCTCCTCCTCCCCTTATCCACAGAATGATGGGCGTCGAAAGGTAAGCCAATATATTTATCTTTTATCTTTAGGAGTTGATATTTGTTATGCTGAAGGATTATGCACACCGAGGCGATCTTCCTTTTCTGCCTTAAAAAGGATATAGGAAAATAAAGGGGGGTGGGGGTGAAGAAATGTGACCTGGCTTGTGCTCTTTCTGTAAGTGACCTCTTTTTTTAGAAGTAATGGGAAATAGAACATTGGAAGGAAGGAAGGAAGGAAGGAAGGAAGGAAGGAAGGAAGGAAGGAAGGAAGGAAGGACAATACGCTGCTAAAAAAAATGAGGCTTGTAATATTAGTGGCACCTGGACGCGGTCTCTATAGAGAATTCCTGCAGCATCCCAGTGAAGGAAGCCTGCGTTTTGAATACTAAAAAAAAACAAAAAACAAAAAAAAAAACAAGGTGCCTTTCTCACGATCCCCTTTTCCAACCTCTTCTCCATCGCAACCCTTCCCCCAATAATGATCTTGCCAGTGTCGCTCTGTCCTCAACGAATCCACTCTTTTTAGGAAGTTTTTGTACAGAAACCAGTTGGATTAGATGCTTCCCTCCAGGGTCTTCGGCGAGGATGTACCATTTTTTCTTCCAAAGAGCTCTTCTGTGGGGGAGGGGGGTAGTGAGGAGAGAAGAGGAAAGAGGGCAAATTAATGTTTTAAAAAACCCAGAATGATGAAAAATAACATCTAGAGCCATTTTGGTATTTTTTTAAAAAAAGATAGGAACATGCTGAAATAAAAGGGATTGAATACGCTAAATGGATTTCGATCGAGTTCAATTGATTGCATGGATTTTTTTAAAGTGCATGTGTATAAACATGTGTGTGTGAAAACCTTTCTTTGGGTATTTGAAGCACTTGTTTTTCCATTGTTTAGACACTTGAGAAGTTGTTGTGTCAGGGAAAAATGTATTTTTGTAGGCTCCAAGGATGCTGAAATATTTATTTTTAAGATGACAGAAATGTTTAAAGGGTATTTTCAAATATTTCATGAACAACATACCAAATGTACTGTAATTATTTTGTAGTGTGTGTTTTTAATGTATTTTTTTAAAAAAACCTGCCTGTTATTTGAGCAACCAACATAGTATATACAAACTACGAACTGACCGCTGTTTCATTTGATCTACAAGCTACATAATGCTTTTAGAATAAAATAAAAAAGAGAACGCCTTTCATCTATTAATTTCTTCTTTACAAAAATACTATTTCATTATAAGGACACAGAGCAACTATGAGAATAAGAGAGAAAGCTGAAAACTTGTAGACAAATTTTATTTTGTATTCCATACGTAATTGTGAGAGCTCGGCATTTATTTGCGGTGCGCTTGCTTGCTTGCTTGCTCTCTCTCTCTCTCTCCTCCCCCCCCCTTCTAGTCTGCTGAATAAATTGGACCCGCGAATAATCCTGACTCTCCAGGTTACCTGCAATTTTTAAACCCGTTTTGTAAATATTTAAATTCATGCTGCTCTCACGCACTGGTGAACATTTGCTTCCGTCGATTTCAGTAGGGTTTGCGCTTGGGTGGGTGTGGGGATTCCGAGTGGAAGAGACCCTAAATGTTTTCAGATAAGTTGCTAATTGCGGAATTCTTATCGCTTAAACACCAAGTTGTTTATCTCCTTCCACCCACCCCCACTCCCCCATCTCCCCCCCCCAAAAAAAAACCAAAAAGTCGAATTTGATTTCTCTGTATTTTTCTGTGGCTGTCTGGCAGCCCGCTCATTCCATGTTATCTGCTGCCATCTACCGCCCAAGCCAGGAACTCTCCGGTTTTGTTTCCATACTTTACAATGATTAATTCCCCATGAAAACTAGTTTAACTAGATCAAGGTTTTCATTTTCTACAGTTAATATATTTTTGTCATGTAATGCATTAGGCATGGCTTACACAGTCTGGAAACGGAGCTGAGGAGAATTCCCATCCATCCATTCATTTTAAAAAAATACACCCGTCTTAAGAAGGTATTGTTTTCGTGTTAATCATGTGAAATTCTTACATGCTATTCGGATTTTAAATCCATACTCCGCGGTGAGATGCGTGCGTGCGGCTAAGTGTGTGATTTATGATGACATTTGTCTTTTTTAAAGAAAGAAAGACTTCGATACTTTGGTTTGAAAAATCAGGTACTCTCCCCAGAGTTTGGGAAAATATATCTATTCGTTTCTCGGCTCGAATGTTTGTGTCTGGATTTGCTTCTACTCGCGTGAGCAAACGTCTAGTGGTGTCTAGATGAACAGAAGGGTGGAGAGGCTGAGCTGTGTATGTAAACGGAACATGATGAATCGCTGCTAGTTACAGTGGTTTGAGAAAGAACAATGTGTGTCTCTCTCTTGCGCCACATTTCCGTTACACGAAAGGTACTGGAGAAATCTCTCTCCTCGCCTCAGCCCCTTTCCGTAGAGCCCCCCCCCCACCTCATCATGACATCGGGCAAAATCCTCTGGGATCTCCTGGCAAGCAGTCCTTCAAAGGAATGGGGGCTTCCGCCCCAGACCTTCCTCAGGATTGTGAGCAGCTGACTCTTCCTTTAGGATTTGGCTCTGGTTTGTTCCCTCGCCTGTTCTCCTGATCTTCTCGGGTTTAGAATTCTCCCATCCTTTCTGGGGTGGCTTCGAACAAAAGGAGGCAGTTCATGCACACAAATACACTCACCAAACTTTCACACAAATGGCCATTTCCCCTTCTCGCTAATTATTAGCTAAACTCTGTTGAGAAAAGAATGAAGAGCGGTTTCTCCCCCTCCCCTCCTTTTGGGTCTTGCATGAGTCCATTAACAAGATTATTAGACCCTGCAGAGGAAGTCAGGTAAATTAAACATAAATGGCTGGAAATTAAGTTTCAAATTGTTATGTGATTGGAAAGAAGGAGAGGGGTGTGTGTGTGTGTGTGTGTGCATGCATATATATATATGCCTTCAGTATCCGCCAACAATGTGGGAAATCAGGGCTTCTTGGGCCTAGAGTTGGAGTGTGGGGGAGCTACCTATATGACAAAAGAAACTCCTGGGAAGAGCTTTATGATCCCAAATAAAGTCATGCAACTATTTAACCCTCTGTGTGTGTGTTTAAGGGCCAGTCTTACTTTATGGTACCAATATAAGCCTCCTCTCTGCCAAGGAGGCCTGCTGGTTTCACACTTCTCAAGGGTTTTTGTTGTGGTTGTTTAAGGAAGAGGTTTTTTTGGGAAGGGAATGCCATTCTCCCCCACTTCAAGTTTCTGGACTTTTCCTGAACTTTAAAATCCCCCACAAGGCAATTTCCGGGGGCCCTTACCACAGGAAAGGGGGGGGGAGAGTTTAGGTGTTGTTTTAATCCTCCTCATTTATCTGCCCTCCCACCTTTTCTCCATGTTTCCTTCTGCTTTTTAAAGTTGGCCTCTGAGAAGCAGAGAAGGCAGAACTGGAGGGAGAGGAAGGGGCGGGAGAGAAAGCAGAAACCCGGGACAGTTTCTCAGCTATAGGCAGTTGTAAATAAGCCCCTCTAATCTTCATTTCTCCTCTGCCGTTAGAGTTATGCCACACGGGGGTCTCGATGGATTCCCTGAGCCAAAGGTACCCTTCATGCAACAACAGGGAGATCTTTTTCCTGCTAGCCTGCTCTTAGAGGGGTTCCCAAAGAATAACATTTTAAACTGGAGGCCCATAATAAAAGGAAATCTGTTAAGGGACCAGGGGATAGGATTTAAGTATGATTGTGGCACCACTATTGGAATAATAATAATGATAATAATAATAACAACAACATCAATAACAACAATATCTGCCCGAAAACAAGATTTTTGAGGCACTCTACAGAGAAACACACACACACAAACAGTAGAATAGGTTGCCTGGATTTTTTTCTTCCAGAAATGCCCATGATGCTAAATAAAAAGTAGGAATTATCTCAGTTAATGATCCCATTCATGTTACCACTCCCTCTCCCAAAATGCTTGCAAGACTATTTGAAATAACTGTCTGATATGTAATTGTTATATAATGGTAAAATCCCAGAATGCCTTTTCTCCTTCCTCTCCCACTGATCAAAAAAGCTTGAGATATGTTACCTCCCAATTTTTGTTACATCCCCCCCACCCCAGACTTTAAAATATTTCTTGGAGAACTATCCGGTTTTTTTTTGTGTGTTTAATTTAATAATTAAAAGCTCTAGAATTAATGTGAATCAGTTGAAGTGAAGACCAGAGCTTCTCTTATGATGGGCGGAGACGCCTGTTTTTCTAGGCAGTGAACAATTATTAATTCGAAAGGGAATTTCACTTTGCAGGTATTTCTCCTCCCAGGTTTTTTGTTAAAGAAATCAAAATCGAGACAATCCAACGGCCTGAACCCCTGAAGTTTCCTTAGTCGTAAATAGGAATGTAAAAAGACAGAACTGCTCTGTATAAATTTTCCATTATGTCCTTTCCAACATGCACACATATACACACCCTTCATTTCGGACACTTTTAAAAAGTAACATTTCCAAGGATAAAGCCAAGGAGCTAATTTACTCACTCATCTCAACCTTAAGCATTCAAACCTCAAAGCTTAATCCAGATATTCTTGTTCTGGTGCGGCCGGTGTCAGAGGCTGAAGAGTTGTGCTGTTTTCATATGCCTCAAATAATATATATATATATGTATATATAGATTTGTATTCGGTTCAACTTTCCCTCCACCTCTCCCTCCCTTCAATTCCTTTTGTTTCCCCACACCAATAAAGCAGATCTATTTAAAGTTTGGATTGGGTGGGGGGGGGGGAAAGAGAGACCTTCAGGAACCAACATCACAGAAGCAAGAAAGGGGAGGTGAGTAAGCGAGCCCCCCCCCAAAAAAAAAAACCCACTTCCTTTGCCTGTTATTTCCTTCAGCTTTAAGAATACTGTCCAGGGCTGCGATGAAAGTCTGTGGAGCTTCCTCCCCACTCGAGGCCAGGTTTATAACAAATTAAGCTGCAGTCCGCCAGCCCTTCCCTAGCTCCCTCCTCCTCTTTAGGGGAAATTCGCATTGGTTATTCTATACGGATCAAATAGCCATGTAAATCCGATCTGGGAGCAATTGTGCATGTGTGGTGGATCTCAGGAGCCGAGCCGAGCCTCTGGAAGAGGAGAGGTGACGGATAGGTGGCTTGACTCGCCTCCCAGCCGCTTGTTCGGTTGGTTCTGTGTTGATCGCCCGTTCGGGTAAACTGAAGAGGTACATCCATGTTTGCATCGCCAGGCGCGCATAGGGCGGTTTGGGAGGCTTAGAAGTTTGGAAGAACTAAGATTAAAATCATCCTGACGACTAGACAATGAGGGAGATAGATAGATAGATAGATAGATAGATAGATAGATAGATAGATAGATAGATAGATAGATAGATAGATAGATAGATAGAGAAAGGGGGAGAATGCCTGCAGTTCAGTTTTAAATGCTTTCAATGTCAAAGAGGGATTTCCCCCTCCCAATCCCTCTCGAGGTGCACCTGGTCACAACCAAAACACGGTTGGCAAAAGGGATGAAATGAGAATGAATTTGTCCAACCCGACCGTGCAGATGTAGAGGAAGTGGTGAAGAAAGTGAATGATCGCCTTAACTGCATTTGAAGGACTGACCAGAAAAGTGAATGAGTGAGTGTGTGTGTGTGTGTGTGGGGGGGGGGGGGACATGCAGGCGAAGGGACGCCCGAAATTCTGTCTTTGGGTGGTTACTCCTCTCTCTCCCCCCCCCCCGTCTATTGATTTCATCCTATTTAAAGAGGGGCAGAAGAGGCGGAATTCCCCGCGAATGTCTTTTCCTCCTGAGTTCGATCCATTCCAGGTTTTGTTTTTTTTAAACGACACCCTTTCAAACACTCTTAGGGGAGAGGGACCTCTTTCCTGCTTTGCCCGGGTATCCACAGCACAATGTGGAGAGTTCCCCTCCTACCGACAACCCGGGCACCGTCTACCAGATTATCGTCCCCTGCTGTCTTCAACATCCCCCCCCCCACCAATGATTTGGTGATCGATAAAAGTATTCTTGGCCGTCAGACCGACCGCCGCCCTTAACTCTTCCATCCTCCAAAGACCTGGCCTTAACCGTAAAAACGCAAGAGGGCACAGTTCTTTCGAGACCCCGTCCGAGCTGAGCCTTCCAAGTCTGACCCATTCCTCTTGCAGACTTTCGAACAGGATACCGGAGAAATGTCAAGCGGGGAATTGCATGAGGCTGGCTTTGTAACATGCGTGTGAGATTGTACACACATACACAGACAGAGAGAGAGAGGTCCTGTTCTTTTATGAACATTTCATGGGGGTTGGGAAGTATTAGGGCAAGGCAGAACTTGCGACCAAAACGGATCCCTCCATCCGTCCTCTGCAGCACATTCATTAAAAGAGGTCTTTTTAGACTGGTTTTTAAAGTTATGGCTTTCTTTTGAGGGGGGGGGAAACGCTTTATAAAGTAGACCACGCGTTTGCACGCAGTCCAGGAGGGTGTCAAACCCCCCACCCGCCTGCAGAAATCCCTCTTCTGCTGCGAACAGATTCGGCCATTAAAGACTGCATTCTCATTTCTCTCTCTTTATACCTTTACCTCTCCCCAAATCCAGTAACAAGAAAAAAAAGAGAGAGAAACCCATCCTGACTGCCGGGTCTTCAAACCCAACACCACACTCGAAACTTTTCCAGAGGCGAAGGAAAATCATCGCGTTTCCCCCCCCCCTCCCATCCACAACAGCAACGGAATCGTCCCGATCTCTTGCTTTTAATTTTCGGGTCCCCCTCTCATCTTCCTCATTGATGTATTTATTTAAACACACACACACACACACACACACACACACACACACACACACACAAAGCAAACTTCAAAATGTTTTGGTGGATGGATGGATGTTTTCGCAGATCATTAGTATGTGGTTAAGGGGGGGAGGAAGGGTATCTGTTTGTGCATGTGGGGCGGGGAGGGGGGGCGCTCCTCTGTTGTTTAAAAGTGATGGTGTTGGCGGCAGAGGATGCTTTCGCTGGTTTGTTCTAGGGGGGTCCCCTGTGCAAAGCGAGCCCCTCTAGGGTGCGATTTCGCCGTCTTCCGCTCCTGCGATTGGTCAGCGCGTGATCAGATGGTTCTCTTGCCTTATGTCCCTGGTTGGCACGCGGCCATCCCCCTTCAGCTAAAACCCAATCTCCCATATACCGCTAATAGCTAAACCGCTTGGACTTTAAAACGCAACAAATCATAAAGACCAAGGGAAAGAGGAGCCGCGGTTCCTCCGCTTGTTTGTTGTCACTATTATTATTATTATTATTATTATTATTATTATTATTATTATTATTATTATTATTATTATTATTATTATTTCCAATGAGTTCCTATTTCGTCAACTCTACTTTCCCGGTGAGTTTAGCCGGGGGTCAGGAACCGTTCCTGGGACAGCTCCCCTTATATTCCACGGGCTATGCGGACCCTTTAAGACACTACCCTTCCACTTACGGAACTGGGGGTGGCGGCGTCCAGGAGAAGGGTTACCCGGGCGCCTCTTACTACCAGCAAGCCAACGGAGCTTACAACCGGAGCCCGGCCTGCGATTACGGGACATCTGGTTTTTACAGGGAGAAAGAGACCGCCTGCTCCCTTTCCAGCTTAGAGGACCCTGTTCAGTTCGGCCAGGAGCAAGTCCGGAAGTCGGATTGCTCCCAGAGCAAGCGCGTTTTTGGGGACAGCGAGGATCAGAAGTGCTCTACGCCGGTGTACCCCTGGATGCAAAGGATGAATTCATGCAACAGTGAGTTCCACTTGGTTTATTTTTCCTCTGCATAATTATCTATCTATACATCCACCCTTCCACTCCCATTTCTCTCTGCACGGGACGCTTGCAAACGCAACTTCCACCCAGAGCAAGCAGGGAAGGAAAACTTTCTCAAAGTTTGCCACTACTTCTAGAGCCTGCTTCTACCAAGGGCCGCTCGACTCCTGCTTTCCTCCCCGCATTTTAAAACATGCTTTCCACAGGCTCCTTTCCCCTCCGTTTGTCTGTTTCTTCGGCCAACTTTGTGCCTCTCAAAAGAAGGCGCGGGGATTATTGATTGACCGGCGCTGTCTTGTAAGCGCAGCGTTGGCTGTCATTCACTGGGAGTGATTGAGAGACGTGTCTGATGTACTTGCACACACACACACACACACACACACACACACACACACGAGGCAATCCACCCCGCGCGAAAACCACCCAGGATTGATTTTAATGGATCTGGATTGCCCCCTCCCCACCCACCCGCCCCTTACACACATCTACCCCGTGCCAGTTCGCATCCCGGGGAGGGCGTTCTATAACCCCAGCCGACTGAATAATGTCCGAAGGGCTTAAATATTTGAAAGGAGAGAGCTACATTTTTAATGAAACTCACGCATAATGAAATGCCTGTCTGTACAGGAGTTGCAGATAGTTTCTCTTTCATTCACTCATTCCTCCCCCCTCCCCCCCGCCTTCCGAGAGCTCCAAGAGCCACATTTCCCAAGAAAATAATGTCGTTTGTTAAAAATCAAAGAACGCTGCAGCATCTTCCCTTCTTTTAAGCCCGGTATTTGGACTTCTTATTTCTTGAATTGAAAAAATATATATATCCAAAAAGGTTGGCCACTGGGTTTGGGGCTGAAAGGAGGGGAGATCAGACACGTTTCACCTTCACGCTGGAATTTATTACAGTTAGCGATAAGAAGTGAGGGGACAGAAACAGAAAGAGGGGGGGCGCTTGTTCCCTGCGAGTTTTGCATAACAGAACGGAGCGAGGGGGGGTAGTGATGTCTGCAAAGAGTAAAGTGGAAGGTAAAGGCAATTAATAACTTCGGGAGTCAATTCTGTTCGGATAGGAGTGTCAAACGAGGCATGGGGGAAAGAGAGGAAGGACTTAGCGGTTCTCTCCAGACAAAGTCCTGCCAGCTTTCCCCTCAGAACCTAAAAGACACATCAGTTTGGAAGCAAAGTCCCATCGATTTCTTTGCTCCGTTACGCTCTGGTGTCTCCTCGATCTTCAAACTCATTTACATGGCATAAGCCCTGCTAGACCTCTTCGCTTCCCCTTGAACGGACTTCAGGGCCAGGGCTGCAAGACTGACACAGCCAGATATGAGCCATGTTCACTCGAGAAGTAAATCTCGCTGTGTCCAGTGGGACCTACTCCCGGGTAAGCTGCAGCTTTGGAGTCCCACAGACTCCAGTCAGTGGGGCACTGAAATCCCAGGCAAGGGTAGGTGGGAAAGAGATGGAGGGATTCCTTTCCTTAAATTGCCTTTATAAAAAACAACAACAGGGACAGTCAGCTTCCGAGTCACACAGAACTGTTCTTCAGTGAGTCAAGAAACAAGGACCGAGGAAATATAGCAAGGGGGCGTTGCCTTGACAGGATTCTACATTCCACTTTGAGTAGGGAGTTCGTGTTAGTTAATGCCTCATCACCTGAGTCCCCTAGGACCGGTTTGCCAGACTTGGTCCAGAATCAAGTGACAGGGATCTAACCTGAGAACGCCTGGTTTCCAAAGGGCATAGAAGGAGGCATGCCTTTGGTCCTTTGGTTTGGGCGACCAGGGCTGGGGAAGCGTTACAAGCACCAAGGGGGGGGAAAGTTGAAAGGAAGTCAGCACACACGCACACACAAGCACGCACACACACAAGCTAGATAGC
This sequence comes from Euleptes europaea, assembly GCF_029931775.1. Taxonomy (NCBI): domain Eukaryota; kingdom Metazoa; phylum Chordata; class Lepidosauria; order Squamata; family Sphaerodactylidae; genus Euleptes; species Euleptes europaea. Next base: position 25,430,512 of record NC_079329.1, read on the forward strand.
CATTGTCACACATCTCTTGAACTGCAATACATGTTCGCTTTACCACCCACTCCGTCTCTTTCTCCCCCGACCCAGGTTCCTCCTTCGGGCCGAGTGGCAGGCGTGGGCGACAGACCTACACGCGCTACCAGACCCTGGAGCTGGAGAAAGAATTCCACTTCAACCGCTACTTGACCAGGCGTCGCCGGATCGAGATCGCCCACGCCCTTTGCCTGACCGAGCGCCAGATCAAAATCTGGTTCCAGAACCGGAGGATGAAGTGGAAAAAGGAGAACAAGCTACTCAATTCCACCCAGCTGAGCGCCGAGGAAGAAGAGGAGAAAACAACGGAATGAGAGAGAGAGGAGGGAGGGGAGGGGAAGGAGGGTGAAACGAAGAAGGAAGGAGAAGGAAAGAAGGAAGAAAAACAGGAATGTCAATAGTTCCAGAGGGGAGAAGACACAACCAATGCACACTTTTTGGAGGGTAAAATATCCGAGACTCTACGGAGGTGTTCGCCCACCTTTCCTTCGCACCCTCTCTCGTATCCAGCAGCCTGTCCTGTCCTACAGTGCAATCCTATGCAGGGTTTCTCCAGTCTAAGCCCATTCATTTCAATGGGCTCAGGGTGGGGTAACTCTGCATAGGGTTGCACTGCGAACCAAGCTTCTAGTCCCCTTTGTTTTTCTGCCCTTACTATTGGTTCCCTCCCCCACCACCAATGGATCTCTCTCTCTCTCTTAACATTGAGTGTCCTCCTTAGGATTCTTGCTAAATCTTGTATTTAAATGGAAGTGCTGCAATATATGTATCAGATTTTTTTGGGGGGTGTCGGTTGTCTTCATTTTGTAAAAAACAAACAAACCACCCCACAAAAGTCTCATGCACGGTTTTACTTCTATGTTGCTTTTTTATATAAAACAGTTAAGTTAATCAACCCCTCGGTTCTTCTCCCCTGAAGAGTTTTTTTAAATCTGCGGAAAAGGAACACTTGCTACCTGAACAAGGATGGCGGAATCAAACCAAGAGGGATGGTTTTTTTTTTTTTGGTTCGTTTGTTCGTTTTATTTTATGACCTTTTATTGTACGTGTTGTGTTTGTAGTTTGTGTTAGCTATGAAGGTAAAATCCTCTAATAAAAAAACAAAGCAAACAGACTTGTTGAGAATAACACTGGCCACGTTCGTATTTTGGGATGTGTTTTCTTTACCCCCACCCCCCACTTCTGCTATCTCAACCTCCACCAATTATATTCCTGTTAAAGAGAAATCCCTGCTAGAAGTTCTTCCCCTAACCTGAACAGACAAGCAATTCCTTCAGATCTACAGAAGTTAAGAGATGAAAGATAAATTTGGTCCCCCTCCCCCTGAGCCTAACCTTAAATGAAAGACCTTTTCACCAGGAGTATCTGAAGAACTGACATTTAACTTTAATACGGATCTTTTTTATTGTTACAGCACAAAAGAGTTATGAAGGGGGGGAGCGCCCCACATCTGTAATAAATCAAAGAAACAGGCAAAAGTGTGTGCCCCTCACCATCATACATCTGCTAAAAGATATCAAACATTTGTTTAGCCTATTTCAAACACTTGACCCCCCTTCCTCCATTCTCCCCCAAAACCCCTAAAATTAAATTAAAATGCGAACCACAACCTATTCATTCCTTCAGCGTATGAAACTGAAAGGTTATTCCAGCAAGGAAATAAATGGACAATTTAAATACAGCTAGACTCTTTCAAATAGCAATTTTTAAATGTACAACCATTCATATCTTTCTCCCCCACCTCTTTCTTTCTTTCTTTCTTTCTTTCTTTCTTTCTTTCTTTCTTTCTTTCTTTCTTTCTTTCTTTCTTTCTTTCTTTCTTTCTTTCTTTCTTTCTTTTCATACTGATCTCTCTCCCTCCCTCTCTCCCTCTGCTATTCCTGTCTGGATATCTGGACAAAGAGCATTTTCCAAAGGACTCTTCTACCTATAACAACATTATTTTCAGCATGCTTAATAATAATAGAACTTTGTGCCAGGTGTCCTTGTCTCTTCTTCTATGGGGGCCAGCCGCCTGCAAGTAATTATGACTTGCTATTTTGGCCCAATTCCCCTTAAATGTGTTTTTAATGAGAATAGAATAGGTGAGCTCCTGAAACAATGTCGCTTCAGCCGCCCCAAGTACACAGGTATCAATGCATCCCCCCCTCTCTCCTACTTTAATGACAGTCACTTTTAAAATAAATTGCTGCAGAAGCCCTGCAGCTATAGGACACTTATTCTTATTGCTACTCTTTTCATTGCCCGTAATTATTATAATTATATGTCACGTTCAATATGGCTCATAAAATTTCCAATGAGTTGCAGGCAGGATTTTGGAAATTCTTGAACTATCTGAAAGAAGAAGTGGTAGGGGTGGGGCGATGTATTTCAAGCACAGAACAAAAGCAAAAGGTTTTGATCAGTCTTACCCCATTTTTGCAAGGAATCACTGCTGACCAAATATTTATTTGCAGTTTCCACGGAGGGTAGATACTCTTTCCTTTGTACCAATCCCACCAACAGATTTCCCGTTTACCCCACTCGCTTTCTCGGTAGTAAAACTCTGTGTTCTGAAGGGGACTGATTCTTTACCTTCTAATATGTATGCTATAAAGGTGTAATAATAATAATAATTATAACAACAATAATAATAATGTAGGCTTATGCTATTTTGACAATCAAGTTATCATCAGTGAGACTACAGGAAAGAATGACCAGATGAAGGAAAGGAAAGGAAAGGAAAGGAAAGGAAAGGAAAGGCGTTCCAGTTTTCATCAGGATGGAGTCTTTCTTCTGCAGCACCTTTTCAAACAGCAACGCTGAAAAGGTTTTGGAATGACAATTTGCTACTATCACCAGTACTAGTAGTAATAATAACAATTTGCTATTACTGGTAGCCATAGTAGCAATAATAACAATATTGTTAGACCCAAAAAGAGCACCAATATTGAGGTAAGCTCGATGCTGAATTTGAGGAACATGTCCGGAAAGAAAGGAAGAGAGGAAAACAGAGAGGAATAATCTGAAACGATACTATTAAAAGAGAAAAGTTTTATTTCAATAAAAGACAGAACACAGAAGGAGACCGCTGTAGTAGTCTTTGGGGTGGGGGGAATAAGGGTGGGCGAGCTAACCTCCATGCCTGCTAACTCCCCCTTTGCCCAGTAGGTGGCGCGCTCCGCCAACAAGGCGCCGTCTCCGTCTTTCTGCTTCCTCCCCCCTTTTCCCTCCCCTTTTCCCTCCCCCTTTTGGAAGCCGCGCATTGACATGGGCCTAACGATTCTCGGATCGTCATTATTTGTAACCATAGAGCATGAATTGCCTCTTGAGGTCATCAGTGAGAATTTACGACTGGTCAACAAAAGCACGTGATTCCCAAACGCACCCCCCACCCCACCCCCATATTTGGCCGCATACATAGCAAAAACGAAGTACAGTGCATCGCTATAATTCATTAATACATCATAAATCCTCAAACACAGGGGTTATAACGACCACGAGCCCCACAAATCAAGCCCCTCCAAAAAATCCAACCCCAAATGAGTTCTTACTTTGTAAACTCGTTCTCAGGACGCTATCCTAATGCCCCCGACTATCAGCTGTTAAATTATGGGACCGGCGGCTCAATGAACGGATCTTACAGAGATCCCGGCAACATGCACGCCGGCTCTTACGGCGGATACAACTACAATGGGATGGATCTGAGCGTCGGCCGGTCGACCTCCTCCGCCGGCCCCTTTGCGACGGTCGGGGAGAGCTCCCGCGCCTTCCCCGGCCAAGCCCCGCCGGAGAGCCGGTTCCGGCAGGCGTCCAGCTGCTCCTTGTCCTCGCCCGAGTCTCTCCCGTGCTCCAGCGGCGGCAGCGGCGGCGGCGGCGGCACGAAGAACAACAGCGGCGGCGGCAGCAACGGCGAGAGCCATGGAAGCAAAGGCGCCGCGCCTTCCCCCGCCGACCAGGCTGCCTCCGCCGGCCCGGCGCCGGCCGCCAGCTTCACGGAGCTCGACGAGACCAGCGCGTCGTCGGGCCCCGAGGAGAGCGGCTCCCAGGGCGGCGGCGGCGCGGCCAGGGCGGCGGCGGACTCCCTGGGCACCCCCGCGCCGGCCACGGAAGGGCAGAGCCCGCAGATCTTCCCCTGGATGCGGAAACTTCACATCAGCCACGGTACGAAGCGGGCCCGACGAAGCGCCTTCTTTTAAAGAATCGGGGTTCTTTTTTTTTCTTCTTCTTCTTCTTTTTTTAAAATATTATTATTATTTGGGGATTGCATGTCTGGGTGGATGGGGGAGGCGCAGGTCTGGACGGGCGGAGGCGAGCAGGGCAGATTGGGCAGGGGGGGGAGGGGAGATGGGGCCAGGAGACAATCGCTGGCCAGAGCCTCTCTTTTTTTTTCCAGGGCTCTCGGTGGCTGCTTCCCTTCCGGTTTCCACCACCAGAAAGTGTCTTTAAAGGATTAAAAAATAATAATGTTTGACTCAGAAAGGTTTTCTTATTAGAGGGGCTTCCCCCCCTTCCTCTTAAAAAAAATAGAGAGATAACATGGAGTGGGGAGATGGGAGGCAATAATAATAATAATAATAATAATAATAATAATAATAATAATAATAATAATAATAATAATGAGTTTTTCCAATAATCGGTGTTAGAGAGGAGGAGAGACATGGGCGAGCTTATCATTATTTTTAATATATATTATACATACATAACCTTATGTTATTATATAATTCTTTTACACGTAGATGGGACTGAAAACTCCCTCCCCCACGTCCACACATATTTTATTGGCAGCGGGGCCAATGTGGGGGCAAACTGTATTCTCCTCCCCTCCCCCACGCAGAAAGGAAAGACACCATTTCAAAGGAGGTTTTTTGAGTTGCCGAGTTTGAAGGAGGGTGGGGGGTGGGCATGAATATCGCACCGGCTTGACACGCCGGTGCGAAGCCCGTGGAGGCGACAGCCAAGCCCCCCAGGATTTCTGGGGGACTTGGCTCCAGTGAGGTGGGGCTGCGATCAAGAGGTGGGGAGAGGCAGTTCCAGGATATGGGGAAGACTCGGCCAGGCGGGGCGCGTTGGCCATCTCTCGCTTGCCTTTCTGCCTGGCCCCTCTGTCTGGATCCCACACGCATCCATAAATGTATGGACGGGAGTTTTCAGACTTCCAAGAGCGAATGCTGCCATCTTGCGTTATCTTACTCGGGAGTAAGTATCGTGGAAGGGAGCGGGGCTTACTTCCGAGTAAAACATGCATGGGCTCCGGCTGCAGATGGGAGAAAGTTGTTTGGGATCTGAGGGAAAGAATGTAATGCAGGTGGGGGGGGGGGAGAAGAAGAAGAAGACAGAGCAAGGCTATCCATAAAATTCGGTGGAATTAATGGTTGGAGCTGGAGAATGAAAATGTGGAATAGTTGTCGGGTTATGGGGAAGGGGGAAACAGGAAAGTCTGCACGTGTGTTGCGGTTGGGGTGGGGGCTGCTTTTTCCAAGGACCCTTCCCCAGTGTCCCTGAGACACACGGGAAGGGCTCGGCTCCTCTGACCGGCCAGAAAGCCAGCTAAGAAGCCAGCCGAAACCCACAATGTTGTCCCTGTGTTATCATTCAGATATGACTGGACCCGATGGAAAACGTGCCCGGACGGCGTACACTCGCTACCAGACCCTGGAACTGGAGAAGGAGTTTCATTTTAACCGCTACCTCACCCGCCGGAGGCGGATAGAGATCGCCCACGCCTTGTGTCTCTCCGAAAGACAGATAAAAATCTGGTTCCAAAACAGGCGGATGAAGTGGAAGAAAGATAACAAACTCAAAAGTATGAGTTTAGCGTCTGGTGGGAGCGCCTTTCAGCCATAAATTATACCGAGGAGGGCACATGAAGGCATGAGGAGTTGGGGGGGGGGGGGAGGAAGAGGGGAAGCAAAAGCGAGCAAAGTTTAAAGCAAAAGAAAAGCAAACAGCCAGTCGGGTTTTTCCAAAAGTTCCAAGTACTGCAAAGTGAAGCACTTTCCATTCAGCTTGCTGTTGGGTTTGTTTTGTTTGGGTTGTTTATGAAAGAAACACCACCGGTGGTACTATCATTCCAGGACAGTGTCCTTTGCTGCGATCCCCCCTCCCTTTAAATTAAAAAGAATAATAATAATAATAATAAAGTTATTTCCAGAGGCTTCTTTAATTATCTAAGTGTTCTAAATGTTTGTGTCCGTGCTAAAATTGATGCTTTCTGGAAAAAGCTAGCATGTTTGTTTTTTAAAATGTTCTTTTTTTTAATGTGCGCTCTTTAAATGTTATAACTTATTTATAATGTACTGAGAAAATGGACAGAGGGGTTCTTTTCTAAAGTGTCCTGCTTTTGGAGAGAATCCTTCCTCTTTTCTCCCCCCCCCCTCAAGTTGGGGCATCCTTTACTTCAATAGGAGGGGTGGAATTAAAAAAACAACACCAACCACAAAAAATGTGTTTTTTTTTTAAAAAATTACAGTATATCTATATATAAGCTCATGTATCTTTCTGTCTTTGAAAGTGTCAAGTCTGTGATTTGGTCCGTATTTCTGGCCGGCCTGGGACCTCAGGCCAGTTCTGATACTTTTTGTTTTGCTTTTTTTGAATGTGGGTGAAGTTCACTTGAAAAGGGTATACGATTGGACCAACCCTAGTATGTTGAAAAAATGTTTGTAAATACTAGACATATTTCTGCAGTGACTAATAGGAAGTTTTAGTGGGCAGGGTGAATTCCGTGTTCTGTGTATCTGAAATGGCATTTGTCAAGTCTAGCTGCCTGTTCTCATCTTTGCCAAGAAGCTTTTCGTATGCATTGTAGCCTTAACTTGAAGTCAAATAAACGTTATTCCTGGCCAGAAAAAGAAAAAAAAACAGCACTCACACCTTCTTTTGTGTTTTCTTTATACCACACCCTTAGAAAGTCACAACACCGAAGTCAATCCCGGTCACACACTTTTCCAAACCACAGAAAAGTCCTGTCTTCACACGGCCCGAGAGGCCTTTCCCTAATCTTACAAACCCAGGATACAACATCTAACTTCAGACGGTTTTGCTATTGCGCAGGAAAACACAAACCAGAGGGGAAAAAAGAAAACAAGCCCTTCTTCTGTTCCCAAACTTCGCTTCCTTCCTTTACACCCCGACCCTGACCCGTGTTTACTCGGCAATCAGTCCCCATTTGTTTCAATGGGCCCTGACTTGCAAGTCACCGCTGCAACCTTGAAAAAGCCATAAATGAAACCATTTGGAGGGGAACTGGAGTTTATCTTGACATGGAACAAAAATGCGTTCTGGATTTGCAGACCTAAGTATCATATGCTGTCTTCTGTGATAGAATCTTTATATATAGGTACACACACACATAAATGCATATAATACAGATATATAACAGGGCACATATATATTAAGGGTTTAAAAAAAACTTACCTTCGACTGAACATTAAAACTACAACTGTGATACTTTAAGGGTTTTTGTACAGGCAATTTCAAACACAATATTTTGCACCAAGGCTTCTTGTTTTACTAGGCAGGGTTTCCATCTCTCCCCCCCCTCCCCAAAGCACTACCATCAAGAAATAGCTTCGGATACTCTACAATGATCACTTTAGAGCCATCTGTCTGGTAGGAAGTAAAATTAGTCCGATAAACTTACCCCAAACTCTTTAGTTACTTCTGAAATGGTTTGGAGAGGAACTGGACGAGGGGCTGTCATTTTCCAAAACAACCCATTTCCTCGCCTTCCCTTGAATACACACCCAGGCACACACTCACACGCACATATATTTTACCCATACCAAAGTAAGTAAGTATACCAAAAGTGGCTGTGACATTAAGATGTCAAATGGATAGGGTTTTATCTAGAAGTTAGATCGTAAAAATCGCCGAGACCTCAGCCAGATACCCCTCACTGGCTCTCAAAAGTCACGTGAGGTCCATAAAGTTAGTTTTATGGTTTTGGGGAGTTGACAATGTACAATATATTTCACATTCTCTAGAATGTTAAGTGACATTTTAACTGCCTGCTTTGGCTTGGAAGGGGGCAGACACGGGAAAGCACCGTTCCAGGCGAGATAAAGGCTTCTTCATAGCCGGGATAGGAAGCATTGAAGGAGCAGTCAGTGTTTACTCCAAAGAGGACTTAGAAGCGGCTAACCTTTAAAAAAAGTAAGTTTCTCTTGAAATACTATCTGCTCAAATGACTTTTAAAGGGCTAGATTGCTATAGAGGGGGAGGAGGCGGGGGAGGGGGGGCGAAGGGAGGGCGCTGCGTCTCCAACTTTCCCCTGTAAAGAAACGGAGATCAAAATAACCCAGGCCTCAGATCTACCCTGGAGTGGCCCGCCAGATTTTATTTCTTTCTTTTTTTTAATTAAAGCGCATATTCAGCAGAAGAAAGGGAGGCGAACTTTTATTCCATGGAGATGAATGGGGATACCATCGCAGCAGGATGCTGTGGTCTTTTTTGGGCTGGGGAGGGGGGCGGCGCGTGGATGCCAACCGATGAACCCGGGACAGCTTTTGGAGGGCGGCCTCGGTTCTTGGGGGCCTGTCGAAGTCAAGGAATTGGATCGCATCGGAGTCAGTGGGACTGATTTTGCTGTCTTGGGGGCGGGGGAGAGAGTATTGCACGTACTATAAGCAAAATACAGGTTCCTAAGACCCGCCTGAGGTTTTTATGGGGGGGGGGGATCAGCTTCCTGCATGGATTCTTGCTCGTAGTCATGCTCCTCGGCAAGATTTTTTGACATGTAAGAAACTTGCTTTGGCCTATTTCCTCCCCCCCCCCCCACCAATTGTCCTCTTTTAAACTTCCGTATGGTATCGCCCCTCACCGTATTTCTAGCTATTCACTTGTTGCTGTTTTCTACCGGCACAGTCCTCCGGGTAAGAAAGTTCTCCAGCAAAGCTTCTCTCAATCCAAGAGCCGAAACTCGGTCCTTTGCTGTGGTTTTTGCTCCTAGGATCCCCTTGTACCTTGCCTGATCATCTTTGATGCGGGTGGGTAAATATCAATGGGGCTGACTCCCAAGAAAGTGCGCACGGGATTGCAGCCTGAATAACACCAAAAATCAAACAGACTGGTTGGGACAGCTTTTGTGCTCGCCTCTTGGAGGAGGAAACTGGGTGAAAATGGCAAATTGTTCCACACCACACAAACACACGCAGAAAATATATTCGACCTGAAATAGAGAAGCGCTCATGATAAAGTAGCAGGCATAGTTTCAGGATGATACCTAATGGTTCATAGCATTTTAAGAATCTCTTCAAACATCCAATTGCAGACTTAAATGTATTGATCCCTATCCTGTAAGGATTTGATTCAAAATAAATTGGGTTTTGTCAACTAAATTAAATATAATCCCATGAAAAGCCCAAACAATCTTTCTTTACTTCCTCCTTTCTTTCATTCTTTCATTCACTCTCTCCCCCCCAGTCATTCACATGGTTTTCGTGGGAACTTGCATCCACCAGTAAGGAAACATACAAATCTCAGATAACACACAAAGCCAGATAGGCATTCATTCTTTATGAGGAGCCACCGGCAGGCCGATACTGTACAATCCTAAACACACAGTCTTGAGGAAAAGTGCTAGTGGACTCAGTAAATCACTGTGTGCATTCTTGTACCTTCTTGTTATTATCCCAATCATGGGCAAGGAAAGTCAGTCAGGCTCTGCCACTCCTTCCATTTCTGCAAGTAGACCAGGTTTCAAAAACTGGTTTTCAAGAGGCTATATCATCACAAATGAGTGGGTGGGTCAGATTCATTTTCTACCTTGAAATGTACAATTGTTTCCTGAACATGCCTACCATGTTTTACTCCAGTGAACGCTGGAGGAGGGTGCCCTAACAAAATTACCAGAAAAGAAATGCTAGAAACCAAGGCCTGGCTGCTCTCGACCAACAGAAAAAAGCAATAGAATTCACAGAATACAGAGAGGCTTTCTCCCACACCAGCTCCATGGGAATGGATGGAGGCTGCCCAAGAGCTATATCCATTTCACAGGTGCTTGTGCAGGAGAACTTTGTACTGAATGGAAACTTGATGAGGTTGGAGAGAATAGGGTAGGGGGTGGAGAGTGTTTCACTTCTCATTCTGCAGCTTTATTCCTCTTTAATCTCCTCCTCCTCCCCCCTTAATTCTTTAAGCTAGGAATTTCAGGAGAAGATAACATTTGGGAGACACATGTCTACAGCAGAAGGCATAAATGGGACCTTGTTCCTGCGGTTACTGTTCCTTTCATTGTTTATTTTATTTATTTATTTTTTATTTCTAGCCCTCCCTCCCCAGACAAAGCCAGGCTCTTCCCCACTCCTTCCTATTTAATTCAAGGCGAACTTGGTAATGTAGACTGGAGTGTTAATATCATTCTACTTGTGATACCCGGAATGGGGTTGGTAATAGTGATGGTTTGGATGGGGAAGAGAATGTCTCCTTTCATGCTTCATTATTAATAGCTGTCTCATTGATGGTCCATAACTGGCATAGTGGTTAGGGTGTCTGACCAAGATCTGGCCGACCCAGGTTCAAATCTCCACTTTGCCATGGAAGCTTGCTGGGGGACCTTGGGCCAGTCACACACTCTCAGCCTAACCTACCCACACAGGGCTGTTGTGAGGATAAATTGGAGGAGAGTGATGTAAGCCGCCCTGGGTCCCCACTGGGGAGAAAGGTGGGATATAAATCAATAAAATAAAGAAATAAATTCTATGTCCCACTGCATTCAATGGGAGAATTAAGCACTTATTTAAAGCGCTTCCTTCGAATTGACTTAAAAGACCTTACAGGGCATTGCAGAATCTTTCTTACGTCCACTGAAGTCGATGGTCTGAAGGAGTCTACCATTATATTGTTGGAAACTCAACTTTGACTGAATCGGCCCCTCAAACTGGAAGGAAATATGGGGCAACCATTACAAGTGTAAAGTCTTTGACACCCCCCCCCCACCCACTCAAAAGCACACTGCAGATTTCTTTTCAGCTAAGATCTCTGCAGATTGAGACATACATCCTATTTGTTGGGTTTCAAATTTGCAGGTTGGGCACCAATCCTGCGGTGGCATCTCTTTACGAAATGCTGCAGTGTGGGTTCCCTGCCTCAGCAAGAACGTTAATGTATATGTGACATTTTCTCTCTCTTTATGCACAATGGATAGCCCTTAGAGTAACTGAAAGAAACCCAGTTATTGGGGGAAAGTTAGGACTGGATGCGCCAAAGACAAAGGGTGTGAGAGCGAGCCAGCAACAGCTCTGATTTCTAAGGTGAAAGAGGATCCACAGCCTTGTCGCTGAGGACATTTTCAGCATCGGTCCAGTCTGCCCATCCCATAGCACTCTCTTTGCCCTTCTCCTCCCCCCTTCCCCTCCTTGCATCTCTCCAGCTATGGGTCTGTCATTTATCTGTCCGGTGAGGGATCTCAATTCACCTGCCTATACTGTTGCTTACTGACGAGTCTCCACGCTTTTTGCTTTTCCCTGTCAGGCTGATACCTACAGTATCTCGAAACCAAGTCCTATGTCCCAAACCGAACGTTTCACTACAGTATTGCAACCCCTTTATGTTGAGTTGCTTCCATCCCATTTCATCTCTCCCTGGAAGCAAAGGCACCTTTGCTTCCAAAGGTAGCAAGGAGAGATCGTGGCTAAACAGAGAGGTGGCCGGTGGCTTCCTGGTGGGGCAATGGGACGATCTACTCTGAGCTGTCCTAAACTGGTTAGCTCTCCTTAGGCCAAGCCATGGACATCTTTGGGCCATTAAGAAACAAGGGTCAAAATAGCATCTGTTTTCTGCAGCATTATATTCCTACTCTTCCTTTCTTATAAGGCACTGTTCTTCTCCTTGAAAAGATGGTTTCCTATTTCTCCACAATCTCTTGGGAAGATTACAGTACGTGATCTGGATAGTGGGCAGCCATTCCTGGGAGTGGGGGTGGGGAAAACACCTTTTCTTATATTTCCTTTCTTTTGCTTAATTGTGGGTAATGAAAGAAACCCTTAATGGGAGAGGAACGCAATTCGGACAGCATAGATAGGGAAGGTTCCTACAGAAAATTCCTTTCCTTTCTTGTGTTCTTAATACAGCCGATTCTGAACTATGTACATACTGTAAACAGGAAAAATAAACACTGATCTCATATACTTGACATTGTTCCTTGCATATCACAGTATAGGTTCATTTGTACAATAGATCTGAATGCTCCCGAGTCCCCACTCACCAAAAGATTAAAAATTCTAGCCCTCCTCTCTTATGAAGGGTTCTTCAGCCTATAATGCCCCTTTCCCTTTTAATGGCATCAGAAAATGGAAGAACTGTTTCTTGTAGGGTGGGGTGTCCAATGAAAATCTAAAATATGATCACTAGTCCTGAACTTAGAAAACCCATTGTGTTCGGTAAGATTGGTTACATTCAGCATATAGGATAGTTTCCGGGTACTCACCTTCTAGTAAATTAATTGTAACATGCTATGTTCGTAATGGTGGCTGTCTTTTAACATGACTTGCAGTTGTAGGTACTTAAACTGTGCACACAAACGCACACGATCGCACAGTTCTCCCCCCAAAAAAAGGATCACAGACCAGCCAAAAACTAAAGAGGGCCGTATATGCATGGTATCTTAAACTTCTCCAATTCATCTTTCAAGTCTATCCTCACAAATTGGGAGTTGGGAGTGTTGGGGAGGGGGGGAGACAATCTGCTCCAGACCAGCCAATATACACCTCTCTTAAGTAGTCAGGCGACAATAGTTGACTTTTTGACCACAAAAGGTCATATCCAATGTTCTTTGAAGTCAATGGATAAACTCCCCTTGAACTCGGTTGTCCTCGTGATAACCAGACCAGTCTATTCATTGCAGGCGCATGTGTGTGTATAAACCATTGTGTGAATGCCCCCTTTCACACACACACACTCACACTCACGCACACACAGCCTTGTATCCATCTTCTTGCCATGCATGGATATTATTTGCGATACAGAAGCAAATCTATTGGCGAGCTACAACTTAATAAATACGTGATTATTCAATGAGCGACTAGCGGGTACTCTATAGCCTGATTTTGAAACCATTGTAATGGTTTTTTTTTTTTAAATAAGACCTCCGTGACCGTGTTTCAGGATATCAGTGGCATCTTAAAGACCAACAGCATTTATGAGCTTTCCTAAGTTCATTTCCTGAGATACCACTTCTTTAGGATACCAGAGACAGACAGATTAGACATATAGGTTTTAGGTATGGAAGACTATATTAACATTACAAGGTTTTTTAAAATGTGTATTTTTAGGAGATTAATAGCGTTTTTGAGCTTTCCTAAATTCTCTTCTTGATATGCCTCTTCTGTAGGAGACCAGAGACAGACAGAAGATAGGTAGGTAGGTTTGTGAGAACATAGTGACACTAAGGATTTTTTTTAATGCATATTTTTGGAGATAGCCTACAGTAGGGTTTATTTTACTTTGTTTTTGCGTGGTGCAGATTGGAAATGTAGCTTTCAGGGGGGAGAGTGAAGGTCTTTCCTTAGAGAGTGAAATGAACCTCACGTCCAAATCTGGACCCTAAATGCAGGTGTTATAGGTTGTGTTGCAAGTGTGTAGAAAGAGCAAAAGGTAGATTAAGGTGTACGCTGTTGAACAAACCCGTGACTTCCTGACCTGTGCAAAAGTTGATTATAGAGCTATGGAGGAGACCTTCTAAGGGTGCTTTTTAAAATCCAGAACTGAAAGAAGAGATAGACTTGACAGGCAATAGTCAGGCCTTTCTTTTGTCAGGGAGTATCTGGTGTCTGCGCAAACCATCGATCCACTGTTGGAGGGACCATAAAAAAGACAGCAGGTATACTACAACATAATCATTTTCAGAAAGGGTTTTTTTGGGGGTAGAGGGGATGGCCTTGCCTTACACCTGCGTTAAAGCTACAAGCCAGACTGGAGAAGTACTACTGAAGGGCCTGTGGATTTAGACCGCATCGTGCTTTCATTCGGATTTAATTTGGGTACATGGTCTGCAGCCATTATTAAACCAGTCTCATCCAAAAGCCATAGAACCAGGGCAAGTCTAAATAAATAAGGACACTATCCCACCAAAGTTAAACACTTAAGTCTCATTGATGGGGGGGGGGAGATTTATGCACACACTTAACTCTCCCACTAAAATCAACCGGATTTATATATGTTTGACTTGGGCTGTTAGATACCCGAGATCTCGATCTCTCATCCCCCCCCACTTCCCCATACAAAATAACATAGCACAAGAACACAAATCTTTATTATAACCCCTTTGCCAACCAGGTAAATGTCATGTCCCAAGAACTACACCTCCTTTAAATATAAAAATATATAACCCTAATTAAAAAACACACGTCTGTGCCGTGTTTTCGTTTCAGCTACGATTTCATGTAAAGAGTGCACTCCTTAGGTTTACTCTTCTTTTACAAATGTTTCGTTTCCTTGTAAAAGACGGTCTTGCTTATTTCGGTAGAAAGGTCTTTCTGTCGTCCCCCCTTCTCTTTCTCTGTGCACGAACCCACCCACCCCCTAAAAAGAGAGAGGAATTAAAATCTGCGAAAAGGATTTTAATTAAGAAAATTAAATGAAAAGGGGGCTGAAATGAGTTGCGTGTTGAGGAGGTGGGGTGGGATGGGGGCTCAGAGGAAGCAAGGCGAAGCTATTCTGGGCGATTAAATCGCCATTTTAACAGTGTAATGGGGTTTGCATACTGAAAAGGGGGGAGCGGTCCTTATAGCTCATCAATAATTCATAGGCGCTCGGGATCATTCCCAGGTCAGCAGACGGAGAGGTAGAAAGCCGCATCTCTATAGGAGAAGAAGCACTTCTCCCCCCCCCCCACATCCAAATGCAGTGGGTGACTCTTCCCCAAGAAATAGGGTAGAGTCCCCTTCTGAGGTCAACATTCACTTTTGCTGATTTAAAAAAAAAAAAAGGAAATCTCCCCTCTGGGTTTGCCCCGTTCTTAAATAACGTTCGTTTGTCCCGAACCTTTCCTTAAAATCATATTTTTGATTAATCAAGGACCACTGAATGTTAGACAGGACCTCATCTCCCTCTTCTGCGCATCACTGTCAATCGACATCGCTTCCCCAGCCCCCCCTGTCCGTAAAATGGGAACAGTGGCGAAGACCCCGTGAAGAGTAAAAAATTATTTTGCACGTGGAAAATGGCGATCATCTTTCGATTGCAGAAGGGGGAGACCCTGGTGGTCTGTGGAGCGAAATAAGACAGGAGTCTAGAGGCACCTTTAAGACTAATTACAGGAAAGCTCATATAACAATGCGAAAGCTCATGCTGAATTCTTTTTTGTTAGTTTGGACTGTTGATGGTATTTTGGACTAGATAATGTGAAAAACCACCAGTCCAGGGGATTGTTTGTTTGTCTGTTTGTTTTTTTATTGTGCATGCTTTTTGTCTCAAGATGAAAGGGAAACCGCAAGCTTCCCAAGCGTGTGATCAACACCCTTCACCCGAATTCAGAAGGGCTTTAGATCCAGGGAAATGTGCCTAAGCTAGGGTGTTAATTTCCCACTTCAACTGGTATACATTGCTGCTTTCCTTCCGCCTCCCCCTTCCTTGTCTCCATTTTCCTTTCCTAGTATAATGCATAAGAAGGTCTCTTAAACTGCTACCTTCCTGGAGTACATCGCCAAAAAGGAGGTGTGTAGGTGGTGGGGGGGGGGGGAGAGAGAGTTAGGTAGGCAGCAAGAAAGATTCCCTGGGTGAGTGGAAGGATCTTCTAGGATCTCAAACGATTGTATCTGTTGGATGAGGATGGGAGAGGATAATTTAATAGGGTTATTCGTGTGGCAACTTCTCCCCGGACAAAAATAAATTAAGCAAAAATAAATAAAGACAGACGTTTGGTTTTCTCAGGTTTCAGATTAACCTATAAACTCCGAAGCACCGAACTTCAGTAGTGGCATAATCTTCTTTCAGCAGATGTTCAAACATATTCCCATTTGGCATGTCTACAACTGAAGGGGGAAACTGCTGCAGGAAACGAAAATCCCCCAAATCAAGGCGGTTCAAAAACACCTTGCCCCGTCCAAAACCATTCCTCCCTTCTACAAGATCTGCCTGTCCTTCCTTCCTCATCTGATTGGTCATGGGAAAGTAAAATAGATTAAAACCTGTCCTAAGGGGGTAAGTGGTAGGCCACCCAATCCTAAATATCTTTGTACTCACTTTCCCCCAAGGAAGGGTCAGTTCCATGGAAGGAAGCGGTAAGCCCCAGGGAACACAGTGGAATTTACTCCTGAGTAAACATGGCTGCCCACCAATTAAGATCTGAGACTTCGGGAGTATCCCTGGCAGATCCGAGCCGACTGCAACCTAATCTGGAATTTGTCAAAACAAGGTTTCTGGGGTTCTTATTGTGGTTTTTGGTTCAGAGGACAAACTGAAAATTTCCTGCAAAATGAAATTTACAGCATGTCATATTGAAGGGGGGGGGGAGCAAGATGGGAAAAGCGGTAAATCTCCACGCTTGTAGCAACTCAGTATAACCAGCAGAGCTCGCTTCAGACCCATGCACCGCAGCCAACCGCCGGTTCTTTCCCAGGCGTTCTGGCACGGCTTCCGATGGAGCCCTCTAAACCCCACACAGCTTTGCCCTACTGACCGCCTGAGAGCCCGCCCTGCATTGAGGGGCAACCCGTCTTCTAGCCAACCACCCACCCAGCCCTGAAAGACGGGGGGAGAGAGAGGGCGAAAGATTCAGGCAGCTACAGAAGTAGGAAAACCTCCTAATAAAGGAGAAATGATGCTGGGAGGTTGGGAAGCGATTCCAATAGTTCGAGAAGTCATCACTAAGCACCCGCTAGAATTCGTGGGAAGGAAGGAAGGAAGGAAGGAAGGAAGGAAGGAAGGAAGGAAGGAAGGAAGGAAGAAAGGAAGGAAGAAAGGAAGGAAGAAAGAAAGAAAGAAAGAAAGAAAGAAAGAAAGAAAGAAAGAAAGAAAGAAAGAAAGAAAGAAAGAAAGAAAGAAAGAAAGAAAGAAAGAAAGAAAGAAAGAATCCCTGCGCAGGTTCTGAAGTCTGGGGAGGTGAACCTCCTCCCGGGCGGATTGGACTGCAAGCCATTATAGATTCCAGGGTCAAAAAGGCGAGGGTCAAAAGTTTAGGCTGTGCAAAACCCAGCCTTGCGTTTGTGCCTGACGGACGGGACTGTCAGCGCTAAAGAGGGCAGGAGGGAGGGCGGGGGGCGGCGGCGTGGCCTCGGGGTGGGGGGGGGAGGAGAGAGGGGGAAGCCCGTCCTCGCTTGCCGGCCGCAGAGGAAAGAGGTAAGGGTTAGGGAAGCCGAGGCGCCATTCGCAGCCTCGGAAAGGGCAGGTCTGCGGAGAAGGGGCGGGAGGGGGGGGGGGGTCAGGAGGCAGAGGGGAGGGGGAGGAAGAGGAGGGACTGGTGGGTGTTGAGTGCCATTCAGGGTCGTGGGTAGTGAGTAGACTCTCTCTCTCGTTCTCAGTGATACCATCACTACCTACCCCATAGAATAGGAGACAGGCAGGGGACACAATAAAAATTATTATTATTAGTAGTAGTAGTAGTAGTAGTGGTGGTGGTAGTGGTAGTAGCAGCAGCAGCAGTATATATTTTTATTATTATTACATTAATACATATGTGGTGGTGTAGAGAAATTCAGTAATATTACTTGTAAAATATTTATATGAATTGTATCAACATCTTGTACTACTACTACTACTAATAATAATAATAATAATAACAATAATAATGTTGGGCAACTAAAAATCATGGTAAAGATACCCCTCTGAAACTTTTAAACATGCCTCTAAAGTAAGCAGATATTTTTCTAGGCAAGCCCTAGAAAAGAATGTAAGAACATTAACTATCCTAAACTTGCCCGTGTCCCATACATTTCAAGAGTTTGCACTGAATTAACCCGTCCATTAATATACGAAAAAAGTAAGTGATCGCAAACCCTCGGGTATCTTCTTGGTGGATTGTTTCCGGAATCTTTAATGGCAGATTAATATCTCCCCACTTCAGACTTGGGACAGCACGGTCAACTTCCTACCAGTGCCTAATTTTTTTGGTATTAAATATTAATAATGACCTTGTCTTCCGAAATTGGTAGCCAGACTTCTCAAAGGGTCTTGCCTTCTAGGGGACAAATGATTGTGGTGCGCTTTGCTTCCAAAAAAACACAGGAGAAACCTGCTGTGTATTGAAAGCAATATTGATCGTTTTCTAAACTTGGATCTCCCGCAGTACTGATGGATCTTGAGCTCCTTTAATTTTAAGTTCGTTTTGGATTGGGTGTAATGTGTTGCTTGTACCAGAATTTCCCCTATATTTAAATCGGATGAAGGAAATATATGAAATATGACCTCTAAATGTTAGCTTTTCTATTTAGTATTTGGCATTTCCTTCGAGATTCTTGGAAAGGTGCTTATAGAGAGATTTCAAAATACATTTTTATTTAAACGTAATCCACTTATCAATACATCACTCAGTTACAAGACAGAATAATTGAATATTTGATTGGTTGAGAGACCTATTTAAAAAACGCTTGTTATAAAGGGGTGGGGGTCTATTAAGGCATTTGTTAGGAATAAGTAACTGGCTTCCCTCCCCCCCCCCCTTGCCATGTACATCTCCTGGATTTATGTAGGAAAAAATATTCCTCATCAGACCTATTGCTGCAGAATATACTTGGCAAAGGGGGAGAATGTACTAAATCGGATTAAAATCAATGGTAAATTAATTCCTTGATTAGAAATTAAGTGACAGGATTCTTATAGGATGGGAGCAGCCAGAAAGGGAGGGGGAAGAGACATCGTTTGTGAAAATTCAATTGTATTTTAAATCAAACAAAATAAAACAAACAAAAAAGAAGAACCGTATTCCCATATATATTATTTTCCCCAACGTATTAGGCTATAACGCATTAACTACATGAAACGAACTATTCCCCTCTCAGGGAACAACCTCCACACCCATAGAAACAGACACTAAACTTGCTGGTTGAAAGTAAGTCCCACTTTAACGACCTTTCCAAGAAGGGATACTAAGGGATAAATAGTCAAGGATGCACCACTCCTAAATGCATCACTTGTGAGAAAGCCTAGTAAAATATATATAAATGTTTAGAACTAGAGCTGAAAGGTTCCCTTCTTACACCCATCCTTTGGGCAGAACGGTAAGATCTGGGATGCATCTGCAAATGGTTTTGGCTGCTCCATATTGGTACTACTTCGGATTTAAAAGGTTTGTGGGAGGTTTATCCCATCCTTAAAGATACCAAGTGTTTCTGTCGATCAGATCCCCAAGTGTAGATGTGAATCCTACCTATCCAAATTGTTTCCAGATACACATTATGTTTTTTTTCCTGCCACGGATTATATCCATGATTTGTTGACATGCAAGGAAATATTTGTAGAGGCGGGTGGGTGTAGAAATTGATAAAGGTTAGCTCTAACGAACTGCGGAGGCTTCGCTTGGTATTTATAAAATATCAGGATAAATGGGCTACCGTTTAGACGGAACTTGGACCATCCATCTCAGGGCTCCCTTAATTACTTCACTTATCTCTGAAGCGCAGTCTCCAGCACTCCAGGTTCCTACAATTCGAAAGGAGGGCGTTTAAATGGATAACATTTGTTTTCGGAAGGTTAAGACCGTTCAGGTGCGATTCCACAGGGCTCTAGTAGGTGCTGCTGGAACGACCCCGGGTATCTAACTTCTAAGTTTTAATTTGTAAGCACGGTTCCTCCCTATAGGAAGTGCCATTAGACAGACAGAAAATTAGGGCGAAAACGAGTGAAGCCCGTGAGTCCCCTCAGTTAATGGCCAGCGTTTGAATCTTGTCTCTGACGAAAAGGGAAAGCGATGGGGCAAACGTTTTCTGCCAGGCAGTCAGCGTCATGAGCTATTCGCTCCAATGATTTAATGCCAATTGGCCTGTCGGAGGGACTTCTTATGTTCTCTACCTGCGCGGTGCGGTATCATCCTTCGTTTATGTGTGTCTGTAGAACAGGTGGCAAACCCATGGCATACAGGTCCAGAGATACTCCCTACCCTCCCGGGAAGCTCAAACGTTCAACATTCCCTTTACATTGTAGTATCTAGAGACGCTGGGTGAGTTGAATGTCACCTCTAAGGTCGTCAAAGGTAACATGTTTCCTTTCAAAAAAAGTTAGCTCTGGAGGGGTGGGGAATAAGATAAACCCCTGTAATGAAACCTTCAACAGAATTGTTGCTTGGGAGGGAAAAGATGGGGGGATCTTTCTTTCTTTCTTTCTTTCTTTCTTTCTTTCTTTCTTTCCCCCCTTCCTTTCTTCCTATATTGCCCCCCTCTGTTCCGTTTTGATCCCCAATTTGTGGACGCTAGACAGAATCCTCCTCGGCCTCCCTCTTATTTTTCTTAAATCCGCGGCCAAGCACATTTAAGCGATGAATTGGGAAGGAGGTTTACTTCCGATGTCGAAGGACGAGCATAGAAAAAAATAACGCATAGACCCGATACAGACACACGAGAGGAACGTCTAAAGAGAAAGAAAAAGTCTCCGGCGCTCGCAAGCGGCAGAGGAAAGATCGGCATTAAAATTCCTTCTCCCCCCACCCCCTCCCCAAAGTAATGACCTGGGTAAAATTCAATATGACCGAGGGAGCGATGCAACCGTATTATAGAAAACGCGAGGGGGAAGAGCCCCGGAGTGGGGTGAAACGCAGGTCAGCGCGTCTAACAAATATTAAAATGTTGGAGGCGCTCGGGACACGCCTAGCTGTTTAACAAAGACTGACAAAGTATGGAGATTAATACGAAAACTTGCGAGGATCCGAATGGCGAGCGCTCAGTTAGGCCTACGGCTCCCTGCAAGCGGGCAGGCAGCGATTCCGAAGGCCCTTTAAAAACAATCGTGTTTTTAAGAAAGAAAGAAAGAAAGAAAGAAAGAAAGAAAGAAAGAAAGAAAGAAAGAAAGAAAGAAAAGAGAGTGTTCCTATGGGGGGGAGTATCTTTGCCATGGAGGAGGGGAAGACACCAGAGAAGGATCCAGTTTTCCGGTTAGTATTCTGTTTTATGGGTGGTGGTGGTGGGGGAGCTTTGTAGCAGGAGTGCCCGAAGCAAGTCGGCTACCCTCTGTGTTGGAGATGGGGCTTCTTTATAACTCTGGGCAAGGTGAAGACCGGGTTGGTTTCATGATTTCCGCCTTGGGGGGCTGCGAAAGTAGAAAGGGAATGGGGTGGGCTGCGTGGAGCTGTTTAGAAGGGGAAGCCTGGGCTCTTCGCTCCCCGAGATGCTGTGGTTGCAACCGCGACGACACACAAAGTATTCCTTCCCTAGCCGCTTTTACTCGAGAGTAAGCCTTCTTAGGTCTTTGGAGCTTGTTTCTATGGCTCAGGGGTGCTGAAAACCGGCAGTCCCCAGAGGAAGTTTGTGTCTTCGAAAACGAGATGGTCAAACTCCACCGGGGACTTCTCTAGAGTAAGAGGCTCACGGACTCTGCGCTCAAGTGTGCTGGAAAAGATCTTGACCGTTACCGGCTAACCGGCTCTGTAAAAAATGGTCTTTCCAAGATCGGTTGGCAGGTGCTTTGTCCTTTGGGTGTGTGTGTGTGAGAGAGAGGGGGGAGAGAAAAAAAGAGGACAAGGCGCTTCCAGTTGTCCTGGGACCCTCCCGAAACGTGTACCCCCTCGGTAGAAAACATCCCCCCCACCTCTCCCTATCTGGCTGATCTTGACTGTACTTTGCAACCGGGGTCCATCTGCTGCGAAGCTCTGTGGTTTCGCGCACCTCGGCTTCCTCCGCGGGTCTCTTTGAAATGCAGAGGACGCCGGAGCCAAATCTGTCTTTCCCAACTTCCGGAAAAGTTAAGACGTTTTTATTAGAGCAATCGAAAGTGATAAAAGAAAAGGAAAAAAAAAAAAACATACCCGGGTGGTGCGAAGTGGGGTGGGAGGAAGAGAGAGAGAGAGGGGGGGGTGCGGTTGGGGGCGGCCGCATGGTTTATCTTTGGCTTTCCAGACCGCAAGCTGGTTTTTGTGTGTGGACTTTTTGTGGGGGGAAATGTCTGCTAGACGCTAGGGGTGCTGGTGATGCCGGGATTGACACATACGCACACCCACACACCCTCTTTGAACAAGGCATTTAAGAAAAAGGTGGACGTGTCTCTTTAAAAACCAAACAAGAACAGAATAAGCGCAGCTATTCCTTCCCCTCTTCACCTCTGCCTTATGACTCAGCTGGACTAGATATAGATAGGTCAGGGAAAAATTAAAATAGGAAAGAGATCCAGGTCAGGTGATGTTTTGAGAGGTGTAGCCAGTTTACCTTCGTGCTGGCTAGGCATGGCTGGGAGACCTTTGTCCTATAACTTTGCTAACTTGGCCCTACAATGGACGCAGTTTCTCCTGAATCAAACAGGAATCGAGCGTCCCTTTAAGCACGGGTCAGCTTGCATTCGGGCATCAGATGTGCTGAGTCAGAGCTGGCTTGAGTCATGGCCAGAGGTCAGCACAGCAGTGCAGTTCTTAAGCAGAGTTTGCACCATTCGAAACCCATTGACTTCAATGGACTGGGAAGGATGTAACTGTGCTTATGGGGCTACCCAACTATCGTTAAGTCCTTCGAAGTGATGCTTCAGGAACAGGCTTGACTGGTGTTCTCACTCTGAACATGTTATTTTTTTTGTCCCTGCTTGAACCTAACAACGTGGGTTAGTTGTAACCACTAGGACAAACATGTTGCATGGAAAAGGTGTACAGAGTTCACACCTGGTGTTCACACGAAATGAATGCTGCACCTGTTCAAACATTGGGGGTTGGTCTTCAGCAAGCGATCCTCTGCGTACTTACTCGGAAGGTGTCTTTGACAACAGCCCTGGCGAGTTAATATGTTTAGGATCGAGAGGCCGTTTTGGGTGTGGAGGGCTGATACCCTTTGTTGAACCCTAAAAACCTTTATCTGAATGTTAGTATTTTATACATTATATTTCTTCTCAAACTTTAGTTGAATATGATAATACAGTTTTAGACCCAAAGGTGTCCCTAACCAGACTAACATCTCTTTGCTGGAGGAAAAAGTGTAGGATTGAGAGATTCCAAGCCTAGATACAATTGGGCATATTTTCAGTGTTTTTTGTTTTTGCGGTGGGATGGGGTTTACTTTTGAGGCGGTTGCGGGATTTAAAAGAGAGCTGCTGAAATCCACACACACACAAAAAGGATGATATAAACCTGGAACTCAGAGGCACACCACTTTGTTGCCAATTTTTCCCATTATGGTATAATTTCGGTTTAAAGCAGGAGAAATAAACCGTTGTCCCTTGGCCCCAAATTTGTGACCATAATCCGGGTCAGTATCATTCCATGTGAAAACAGGGTAGAGATCAGGCCCAACTCCCACTCCTAAGGCTAAATATGACAGTCTTCTGCCTGAAGAGGAGTTCTGTGTGATTCGAAGGTTTTCTTGTTTCTACACTAAAATAATTCTGGGGTCAGTTTAAACAAAAGGCACAAAACCGACCACCGTTTATTCTCCCAGATCAAAACTGTTTACGGGAAAGCTGTGTGTTCTTCTCTTTCCTACCCATTGAAGGTTCATTAGTTATACGATGTGCATATTTTATTGCTTTATATCCCCACTTTCTCGGAAATGAAATTCCTTTGATCCTTTTCTTCCTCTTCGCCTCTGGCGGGGTAAAGGATTTGCCCTGGGGGTGGGGGGTGGGGAGAGAGCCCCACTATATCCTTCCATCTATCTTTTTTGTTTATTTTCAGATTTCCCTCATCCCATTTATATTAGGATTTTCAGGCAACTTAATGATCCACGGAAGCCTTAAAAATTTCATGATATGTGGAAGTTATTTTTTAATTACAATTAATTGCTAAGGGGCAATTTTCGTTCTAATTAAACAATAACTCTTTTTGGACTGGAATGGGAAGAGAAAATATTTCTGCTTAATACCTTCTTTGGTCCACTAGCTAACCAATATTCTTTCCTCTTTACTAAATTTCATGGATTACATCTATGGATCAGGGTAGCTTCTCCAAATGAATACGGGACAATGGGTTATACTGTAGGCTCCGCCTAATAATCGGGTTGGGTTTTGGGGGGCTGCATGTTGTTGTGTGTAAATACCAAAAACTTTCCCGCCATGTCTTCTGAAACCTGGGTTGTTTAGGTGTTTTGTTTGGTTCGGTTGACCGCAGCCACGTTTTTTTCTCCCGGCTGTAAACCACGCGGAAGATTTCTAGCCCGACGAGGATGTGTCTGTCTTCTATATGTACCCTGTAGATCCGAATTTGTGTAAAAGAAGCGGCCTCACAAATTCGCATCTAGGGGAATATGTAGTTGACACAAACGCTACGGAGCACAGCCTAGGCGGAAGAAGAAAACCAGAAAGAAGGGGAGAAAATCAAGAAAACAAATCGTTGAAGACTTTTCCTAAGAGGACTGGGCAGTATTTTTTAAAAATGGCTTGGGAACAAAACGCCCATCACATGCGGTATTTTTTTTAAAAAAGATCAGAGTTTTGTGAGCATCCAGATTGGATGTTCTTCGTTGTCAGTTACCTCTTGGTTTACAAAAAATCAGGGAAGTTGGTCGTTGCCCTTCTGTTTTAATAAAGACACAAACTATTCTATAATGACACTAATGTGTAATTGCAGAGCTGTGGCCGTGTGGGTTCCTTGCAGCGAACTAAAACAAAAAATCCAGTGGCATCTTAAAGATTAACATTTATTCCAACACTAGCTTTCCTGAGTCAGAGCACCTCCCTAATAGCGACAAGGACTTCTTTGGTGCCAGCCAAACACAAATGACAGGTCCCTGCCCCGAAGCCTTACAAAAGGGATAGCTATATCGTGTCCTACTGAAATATGTGCGTGTGTGTATGTTCCTGCGCGAACCCTGGGCGTGTGGTCCCTTTCCTTTCAAGCTTTTCTTTTTTTAAAAAAAAATAATCAGTATGATTTCTGCGATTGGACATTTCCATTCCTCAGGTTGTAGGTCTAACCCTCACGCTCCTGGATCCTCATTGTTCTAACGCATTTTCTACATTTGGGGATGTACTGTGGATGGGATATGTGTGTGTGTGTGTGTGTGGGGGGAGAACCAGTCTAAACCAGTAGCTGATTCTCCTTTAAAGGGATGGGTAACCCGAATTACTTAATGATGTTTCTATCGATCTCAAGCGCGCTCTATCGATCTTGGCCGGTGGCTAGCCTCCTATCACCTACCGTCAGAAAACAAATTTTCAGCACCGGCTAGAAAATGAATGCATTTCAAACCTAGGAGAATATCTCTTTGTTTTCTTCCCTTCTTCTGTTGGTTATTTTTGTTATTTTGCTCGTGAGTTTCAGCCCCGGAGGCTGCGTGTGTATAATGTACAGCAATTCTTTAATGTATCGGTTTTGTTTTTTTGCGTTGGGAGGGGACGCTTGGATTTTGCGACTCTGTTCGTGGAGATTACAGGTCATCCTCTTTCTTTGACGGGCCTCTGACCATGTAATGACTGTTTTTTGTTTTTTTAAAAAAACAACAACAACAACACACAACCACAAAAGTCTCAACTGTCCATGGCACTATGCACATGCCCACCTATTCCTCTGCTCATTTTGTTGGTGAAGTCAGTTCAGTTTTAGTTCCGCGGGACTCACTCCCGAGTTGAGCCCGAGCTGGCAACGGGAAGGCTCCAAGAGTTGAGTGGGCTGCGCGTCCCCCCCACGCCGTCTTCCCTCCCCCTCCTGATGATTTCCTTATCCGGGAATCCCAGCCAACCTCTCCATTGGTTCCTGGGGTCACATGGACCTCTAACTTTGTTCACTTGACTGCAAATGTAGGAGGGCTCTGCGAAACAGGAAAACGAGTGCGGAGGGGAGGGGAAGGAAGGGAGCGGGGGAAGGGGAGGGGGCCCGAAAGAAATAGGAATAAATTTTAGTATATTTTTGGGGTGTGCGTGCGAGCGAGAGTGTGCGTGCTGGCGCGCGCGCGCCCCGGCTGCATTTTCCCCCTTCCAATATATATATATATTAATGGCCATGAGTTCTTTCTTGATCAACTCGAACTATGTGGATCCCAAATTCCCACCATGCGAAGAATATTCGCAGCACGATTACCTTCCCAGTCACTCTCCGGAATATTTCAGCGGCCAGAGGCGAGAGGAGAACTCTTTCCAACACGAGGCGTCGTACCCAGCGCGGTCCGCCTGTAACCAACCAACCTATCCTCCGTGTCGGGGCTCCGGCCACCAGCCAGCGGTCCTCTCTCCCAGGAGCCAGCAGGTCCACGCGCCGGCTGGACTTCCCAACCACCTCTCCGAACCGAGCCACCCGTGCGAATCCATCACGCCAAGCCCACCGCCTTCCTGTAGCCAAAACGCGCTCAACCAAAGCCCTTCCTCTTGCAAAGAGCCGGTAGTTTATCCTTGGATGAAGAAGGTTCATGTTAGCACGGGTAAGTGAACCTTAAAGAGCCTTTCGCTTTATACTAACCTGCACCTCAAAGTCTTGTTGGGAGAGGAAGGAAAAAAAAAAAAAAAGCTTATTGCCCCTGTTGTAAAAGAACCATTCCCCTCTGAGATTTATGGTCTCCCTGTTTGCAGAGCGCTATAATTACATCCTCCATAAATTTTTATGGCTCTTCTTGGCCAGCTGCCTTTGAAGTCCCGTGTTAACATCCTTCTTGGGTTTCTTTCTTTCTTTCTCTCTCTCTCCTTCCTTCCAATGATAACGTTGATCCTGAAAAGTGTTATGAAAGGATAGGATGCTTTTCAACTATGTGTAATTGGTGTTGGGAGTAGTTTAGGTGAACTTCTAAGGTGCCTTTTGCCGTTGGTCTGTAGTATGTCGTTCAGCCTTCATTACTGACTAGGGAAGGGGATCTCGTGGATTTCAGTGGCAGGGACGTCCCAGAAAAGGCTGTAGAGTCTTGTCTTACAGCTGCTGTAGAACGTTATGGAACTTTTGGGGGTACACAGGAACCCCCACCCCCCACCCCAATACACGTGGGCGAATGTTCGCCCGCTTGCTTGATCCCAGAGGCGTTTGTAAGGAGCGTCTCGGTCTGTTTGTGTTTGCGTGCCAACAACTGTCACGGATTGAGGCTGGACTCAGTCCAAGCCTTCGTTCAGCTTCGAATGATTCTGGATCGGGTTGCAGGTCTCTGTCACAGCACTCGTGTGGACAGGAGGGCCATAGACTCCAGTCTAAGCCGATCCAGTTGGAAACGGATAGAGTCATTGGGCTTAAACTACAGTAACTTTGCAGAGGATTGCACTGGATCCCATTTAAGGTTCTTGGGGACTGTTGGGGATTTGGCACGCGTTTGACTGTCCTCTCCTCCCGTCCCCTCTCCCCCTAAGCTTGAAGCAGATGCTTAAAAAGAATAGGGGAAGCTGTTTAGAATTCGGGTCTCCCTGGCTTTAATTCCTCTCTCTCGCTCCCCGGTTTCCTTCCTTTCTTCCATCATACAAACCCCAAACTCCATTTACGCCTGAAGTAGCCCCAAAAGCATCAATGGAATTAGTCCAGAGGAGTCGTTTGGACTTGGAAGGCTTCATCGAGCACCGGGCCACACTTTTGAGACTAGGTTTTACATGGTTTAGGGTTGTGTAAGGCCAAAGATTTGGAGAGGAGAGTTAGGCTTGTGAGAGACACCAACGGGAGGAAACAAAATATCTTGGGGAGCCGAGTAAAGGTACACTTGGAAGCTCTCAACAGAAAAGTTGGTCTGAATCTTCGGTCTGAATCCCATCCCCCCCACCGCCTCCCCCCAAGGCTAGATGTCTTTGTGTGGGCCAATCCCATCCTCTATACAACTCCCCGATCCTATCAGAAGTACTCTCAGTGATCTCAGAGGGATTTCTTCTCCAGGAAGCGCTCCGAGGAGTGGAGCCTTCGTGACTTCCCGAGTAGAAGAAGGTTAATCTCATAGGGCGGCGCTGCGTTTTGTGGAGACCGAAGTCCAGGGGAGGTTGAAAAGGGGAGCCGCAAGCTCACATTGATCGTTTGAAATGTGGAAAGGCCCCTGGTATAGATGGGGAGCCGCAGCTCGACTTTCTAGCACGGGACACCCACCAGTTCAGAAACTGGGTTTCCCTGGGGCTTTGTCCTCACCTGCACATGGGTAAGGGGAGAAGGAAGGGCTTAGTGGGTCGTGTGGATGGAGATAATGTTTCTCCCAGGTTGCTTGAAATACAGGGAGCTTTTCCAAACGGGGCAGAACAGTAACCTTCCAACCTCTTCCCCCCACCCCTCACCCCCTTTCGACCCCCCCTTGCCTGCTCTCCTCCCCCCTTCCTTTTATCTTTCTTCACTCAGTCAACCCCAACTACACGGGAGGGGAGCCGAAACGGTCCCGGACGGCCTACACCCGGCAGCAAGTGCTGGAGCTGGAGAAGGAATTCCACTACAACCGCTACCTCACCCGGAGGCGACGGGTGGAAATCGCCCACTCCCTTTGCTTGTCCGAGCGCCAGATCAAGATTTGGTTTCAGAACCGGAGGATGAAGTGGAAAAAAGACCACAAACTGCCCAATACCAAGATCCGGTCTAACGCCGGGGCCAGTCTGCCGGCCCCAGGAGCGCCCCAGGATCGAACCAATGGACCAACCCCCAATCCTACAACCAGTCTATAACCTCCCCTGGAGCGTGGTCTCTCTGTGTGTTTGTGTGCGTGTGCTAGCGAAGAGAACTGATGTGTGGAAGGAGGAATGCGTTGTGATTTCACTGTTCCCGGAGGAAGAACCACAAGGGCGTCTAGGGAAGGGGGTCGAGTGGGTGGGTGGGGACACTATTTATACGAAGGGAGAGGGCACAAAAGAGGATAAGATTTGGGGGGTGGGGAGAGAGAAAAGCAGGGTTGTATTTGTCCGGAAAGCAGGGTTGTATTTGGGTGGGGGTAGCTGCTCTCTTCTGTAGGTGATGGGGAGGAAGGGGGGTTCAGATTTGGCTAAGATGGATCCCTTTTTCACCCTTAATCAAGCCAAGCTCGGGGCCATTTGTCATGTTTACTCTCGCGTACAAACGAAGGACCTTATGCCAGCCATTAGCTCGACAGGCAGACTCGTCTTTAATAAATGAGGCCCGGTTTCACCTATGAAGAACTGGACCCCCTCCCTCTCCCTCCCCACCCCCGTTCCTTTTCAACCCTTCCTCCCCCATCCAGCTCCAAAACCCAGTCTGAAGCCAGACAGTTCCCCAAGGCTAGAGGAAAAGGTGTCAGCATCTGTTTAACACAGCTGTAGATGGCAGAGTGATCAGGAAGGGAGAAATAAAATTCTCCCAAGCCCTCTAAGGACTCCATTGGATAGTGAATATTGTAATGTTCCGTAAGGAGGGGCGCCATTGGGTGGGGGGAATCCGAGAGGGCTATCCTGCCTCCGCCTCTCCCCACCCCCCAGATTGGAGCAACCAATGCATTAAAAACAACAACTTCCTGTTAATAGCCTAACCTGCAAGACCTGGAAAGCAGAGAAGAGCTGTACTCTTGAGCCTATAAAGTTGATTATAACATAAAGCCATCTGGGTTCTAGGGCCATTAGCGTGTGGGGGAGGTCCTTTGTAAATAAGGATGGTCAGCCCCACTTTTCACTGCCATCTTTGAACCAAATATGTGCATAAAGATGGATTTTCCGGGGTTCCCCTTGGGAATGTGTCTATGCGCTCTCTCGCTCTCGCTTTCCCTCCCTCTCTCCCTCCCTCCCTCTCTCCCTCCCTCCCTCCTTTCTACCCACCCTCCATACATGACATGCCGGAATGGTGTGATTCCAAACAACTTTGGGGAGGGGGAAATACCCCCCTCCCATAGCTCCATATAATTACCTCTTGCTGTTCTGTGTGATCTCCATAAGAACATGTACATAGCAAACCATGGTGGAAGCAAATCCGAAATAAAAAATAATAATCATGGTGAATATGGCTCTCTGTGTTTTTCGGGACTACTCGTAGTGGCAGCAACATGATTCCTTTGTTCTGACAGTTGGCAGATCCCTGTTAGTTTCGACCAGACTTTTTTTGTTTAGTGTTGTCAATTTCTTAGCCTACCCTTCTCTAATGGAAACAAAAGATGTTTGACCATAGGGTACATCCTCTTTAACTACAGCTAAGCCTTATAAGGGGTGATTTATTTCCTCTAAACATGCATTAATGTGGTCACATTTCTCCTTCCAAGTGGTTCAGACTTAAACCAGTAGTTGGATAGTTGGATTTCTTCCTGGCACCCAGGCTATAAAGCACCAACATGCACTCCATGAGAGGGGTGTATGTTCTTCCATACCTTTCTTTTCTTTCCTTCTTTAAAGAAAAGCTACCTTCTTTAATGCATTTAATGACCATAATTTTTGCACAGATGTTTCTCGGTGTTTGCAGGTTTTTTCTGTGTATTTTTATATTACAAAGGAGCCAGCCGCAGCAATAGCTCAAACTCTGACAAGCAAATAGATAATCAAGAAGACAAATGACTCCTTTTGTGCTCCACGGCTCTTGTATTAATTTTCATTTTCTTTCCCATACAAAGTATCGAAAATACTGTTTAGGACGAAATAGCATTCCAGTTCTAAGTTACAAATTTTATATATATATATGGAGGTCTGAGACCATACCAAGCAAATCATAATTTTCTCTTTTAAAAAAATCTCCTCCTTTCTGTTTACATGCTCCCAACTTGGTTGCTGGTTTAGACCATAATCTGGCTTGAAATTCTCTTTAAAAAGCCTCACTGAAAGAGACTCCCCATTCATTTCAATAGTGCTTTTGAGGGATGTATTCCTTCTGGGTTTCTTAGAAATGCCGGAGAAAGTTAATATCCACTTAAAGGTAAAAATATTCCGGCAACCTAGGCACAGGCCACCTTCCGACCGTTATTCAACCTGTGAGTTACTTTACTGCTTTATTGTACTATCAAAACATACATTCCAATAAAGCTAATGCCTGATAGCCCAATATAACTTTATTACCAGGAAGTGGTGGAAATTTTGTCAAGAAGGCAATATGTATATGTAGCTAGATAGACAGAAGTTCCAAAATACAGAAGGTAAAATATTTCCCCCTCTTCACATCTGGCTTTAGATGTCCTAATGCCACTATTCCAAAACAAATAGTTTGTGGGGCCTACCCATTGGCCCCAATCCAAAAGCAACCCAGTACATTTCTTTCACTTGGCAAGGCTAAGATCCTCCATCCTTGAAAGTAAAGCACCACCGATACAGGATAAGGTGACAGTGTGCACTCCCATGTTTACAGGATGCCCTGGGTTGGAAATGGTTTTGCACACTTTGTGATGATAATGTTTGGCTGCCTTTCCTGGATTTCTTTCTGGTATTTGCTGTAAAAGGCACCTCCTGAATCAATACCTGTGCAAGCCATGCGTGATATGCTATAATCTGAGTGTCCTGTTATA
This sequence comes from Euleptes europaea, assembly GCF_029931775.1. Classification (NCBI taxonomy): domain Eukaryota; kingdom Metazoa; phylum Chordata; class Lepidosauria; order Squamata; family Sphaerodactylidae; genus Euleptes; species Euleptes europaea. The sequence continues at coordinate 25,461,870 of NC_079329.1, forward strand.
TTGTTATGGGGAGTGTTACAATATTATTATTGTTGTTATTTACTTAACAGCAAGACTCTGAAATTGGTAAGGGGTTGTGGCACCATATCTCTTGATGGCAAACATGAAAGAAGGGATTGCTTTAACATGGAAAGAATTGAGGTCCCCCCCCCCCAAAGAAAGGGTTTCATACTAACTGGCAAAGGTTGCATTTCCATTGAATTCAGTGGGACTAGAAGATGTTTTTCGGTGTGAAACGAAGACACGGCCTCCCTCACCCACTCTCTCTCTCTCAAACACACAAACACAAGCATACCCTCCGAAGCACAACTTTTTAAAGCATATCCTGGTAAAAAAAGTGTGGTTTCTATAGAGCCAAATGAAAGCTGAAGAGCGTGAATAGATTGTAGGGTGGAGATTTCTATAGGCCCTAAAAGTTCACAAGCATTGTAAAGCAGACAGAAGCGGAGAAAAATGTGAGAATTATACAGAAAAAAATCATTAATCATTTCTTTTCTTCAAATACTTATCCTTTTCCTATTGTTATTCAACAGCAAACCTCCGCAGACCTTCTGTTGGGAAAAAAAGAGTACCCGGGAGCCTAGAGTCTTTCAAGAGATCTTCAAGGGGAATGAATATATATATATATATATATATATATATATATATATATATATATATATATATATATATATATATATATATATATATATATATTCATTCTCACACACATGCACACAAAGTTACACACTTTTTCTTTTTTTAAAAAAATGGAAGACCTTATGCCAGCCATGAACAACGTCTTCGAGCATCTGGAAAAGCCTCCTGAGAAGCTAAAAGGGTAAGAGATATTTGTTTTTAAAAGGCTCTGGTCATTCTTTTAAAATTGTATATTTCAGGATGGGGAGGGGGGGTCAACATGAAATGTATTCTCCTAAACTACTGCCTTCCGTAGCCGGATCCTGTGTATGGTGTTTACTTGGAAGTAAGCTGTGTTGCCTTTGCTTTGCATTTTTTTCAGAAGCTGGGGCCGGGTATTAATTATTTTGAGGGAGTGAGGGAGGGAGAGAGAGAGAGAGAGAGAGAGAGAAAGAGAAAGCTGCAAATGGAGGAAGGTGTTTTAAGAGGAATTGGAAATTCGCTTTCTGAAAGTATTGTCTATAGAGAAGGGCAAGAGTCCAGTAGCACCTGAAAGACTAACAAAAAAATTTTCTGGTAGGGTATGAGCTGTCTATAGCTTGTCTTTAGAGGTTTGCAAAGAAGGTTTATTTTCCCTTTTGGCCATGTGGGCGGCCGAGGAGGGAGGTGATGAGTCTCCGGGCGTTTGTCCAGAAAGGACCTCTAGCTGTTGTGTTTTCATTTCTGCCTGGGTGGGGAGGGAAAAGCTGGAACCCGGGTTACTAGGATGTCGCGCAACTCCGTCTTCGGGGCCAGTTTCAGGCCACTGTCATCTTGCTGACAGCCGCCGATTTCGAGAGGGAAGGTGTGGCCAGCCCATTTCCGACCGGCTCCGTGGATGCCGGCGGGGCCGAGGCGCGGGCCGTCCGCCTCCAGGCGCGCCGATTCATTTCCATTCCCCGCGCAGGGCAGGCCGATCTTGCAACGAGGAGGGGACGGGGCTGCGCTCCCCGGCCGGCCTGCTCGCTGAGAAAGCGCAGGGTTCACGCAAGGGACACGTTTTCTAAGCGGTGAGCCCGGGATGGCAGCTACAGGATGACCCCGCAAAACCCCTTGACCTTTCCAGGACTGGACAATTGTGCTGGGCAGAGCTGCTCGCACAGAAACAAGGGGGCGGCCTAAAGCAAACTCTGGAAAGCAGCGTAGAGACCTGGAGAAGGCGGGCGGGCAGGGGACAGGGGGTGGGAATCATCCATCCCTGTAGACCTCTCTCCCGCACCCCTCCAGTCTCCACCGCTGCCCTTTTGTTTGGGAAAGCCTTGCTGGTTGTCTTGCTGGAGGTTTCTTGAACGACCTCTTCTGTCGTTGTGGGCCGGTTGGATACTGCTAGTGTAGGGCTGGCAATCCAGCGGGAGGTTCTCCCGCGAAAGCCTCCGGACACGGGGACTTCTGCAAGAGATTGAGCGAGCCAGCGGCTTCTTCTTCTTCTTATAAAAGAATGGCGTTTAACATCGCTTGGTCGCCTCGGCATTTCTGTTGATGTGTTTTTGTGAGCTCCGTTTCCTATGTCACAAAGCACTAGTGGGACCGTTTAGCATCATTGTTCTTATGAGCAAGCGTACTTGATCCTCTCCTCTTGGGATCTGATCGGTTTCCTTCTTTTTGTCTCTATAAGGGGTGGAAGAGAGACTTGGAAAGATGTGCCATCGAGGTTTACTCGGGGAAGTGATGGCTCAATAGGTTTACTCGGAAGCCTGGGTTTTCCGGAAGAGGGGGAGGATGTGAAATCGAACCCCCCCAAGTCCTTCTCACCTTCCTTTCCCTCCCTGTTTCACCCCCCCTCCCTTTATGCAACATCTCCTAAATGGTAGGCCGGCAGTTAGCCATCTCTGTGATAGGTTCCAAAAATAAGCTAAAGTCTTGCAGGAGAGCTGAGTTGGATGGATGTTGAGTTGGATGGTAAACATGTTTATTGCTTCACTTGGTAGCATCAGCTGGGAATAACCTTCAGTCATTTAAAATGGCTGCCTGTCCACCTTCTCTCTCTCTCCTTCCCCCCACCTGTGTCAGATTCCACAAACCCAAAAAATAACAATAAGAAAAACGTCACTGTAATGGTTTTCTTGGGATCTTACATACTCTGAGAAGGATTTTCGAGCTGTTGTAAATAGATCCGCCTGTGTAAATGTTAATACTTGCCCACTTAAAGGAAGTCTTACACTCGTTCCGTGATGTGATAGCCACAACCGTTTAAATCGATGGGAAATTTGCCACGAAGGAAAGACCGAAGCGGTGTGCTTTTAGTCAATGTGAAGAAACAGTTAAGCCAGAGCTCTGGCATAATGCATGGATTTAAAAGGGCCTCAGTGCAGACCTTCACGGCCTAAGTTGTTTATAGATCAGCCTGCCATAAAAAAAGAGCTGCTAATATCGCTCTTTAAAGTGATGGTGGAGTTGGGAGAATTATATAAAGAAGCAGCCACCAAAGCTTGTCATTCAGCCTAATACCCCCAGATTTCCATTCATATGTCAATTTGGTTTCCAAGTAAAAAAGATAGGCATTGTTCTAAAGAAGATCTTCACCTCCTTTCCCACCCAAATCCCAAACCAGATGAGTTCTCCTAAAGGAAAAAGAGAGAGGAAAAAACAGGATAGGATTTGAAAAATGTCTTATCTTGGACTCAGTTGTGGGGGGTTAGAACCGCACATAGACAGAAGAAATGTCTGGACAGAGAGAGGGAGAAACAGAAGCAGAGAGACTACTTTCCTAGAATACGTTCTATTTACAATTACAGTATATGTATACCTTGGTTACAAAGGCACACGGGTGAAAAACCATATCTGTAGCTGTGTAGTCTGGTTGCTGGTGTTCCTGTGTGTGTTGCATAGTTTCTTTAATAAAAAAAAATGATGATACAGGGCTCAAGCTTGCCTGGGACTCTTTCTCCTGCTCGCAGGTATCTGGAGCTTTGTTGCCGTTCATTCAGGGGCATAAGGCACTCTGTACAAGCACTGAGATACCCTGTTCTTCATTATTTTACCAATAGCACGCTGCTGTGGCTTTTATTACGGGATATATTTAAAAAGTTGGAAACAGGTTCCGGGTCTGAGTGGGGACACAAAGGCCATTTCTGCATGGGAGGTTTTTGCCTGGGATTTGCCGCTCTCTAGATGCACCTTTCCCCCATCCGAATTCTCAAAACTCTGCAAGGGGGGCTTATTGTTGAGTTTTGAGAATGTGGACGGGGAAAATGTGCATCTAGAGGAATATGCGCAAATCCAAGGCAAAAACCTTCCATGCATATATGGCCAAAGTAAA